>NC_080175.1:42136955-42375809 GCF_950295315.1 Erinaceus europaeus | reverse complement strand
CAGGCCACAGAGGATGATGACCACGGCCAGCCAGCCATCCAGGCGGCCCAGGCGGAAGGTGGCATCCAGGCCCGTTGGGCGGACAATGACAGGGCAGGAGGCAGCGCAGTCCTGGCAGGAGCAGGGCGCCGAGCCATTGCCCTCAGAGGCATCGCAGGGGGTGAGCTCAGCACTCAGGGGCTGCATCCCAGCCCCGGGTGTCTGGCCAGACTCCATGAGGTGGAAAGTGATGTCCAGGGGGGCCAGGCCATTGCCTGTGTCGCCCTGGAAGTTGAGCCAGCGCTGGGCGTTGCAGAGGGCCGAGCCATACACGCCACACATGGTCCCCACAGCCAGCGTGGCAGCTGCGGGGATGCGCACCCGGCTGCAGGACTCATAGGTGCGCTCGGCAAAGGCGCGCTGGTAGAAGGCCTCATAGGCCACCACAGCCCGCTTATCTGGCCCACCTTGTGCCACCACACGTGTCACGTTGATGAAAAGGCTCTGGTCGGGGCTGCAGGTGTTGTGGCAGTGCAGGCTCACGAAGTTGTCAGCACAGGCAGGGCAGCGGGTGAGCAGCGCCTTGGTGAGTGCCATGCTGGACCTCAGGGACAGCAGCTGTGCGGCAGAGCAGCAGGCACGAGTGGAGTGAGGGCCACGGTACAGGCGAGGGCAGATGCTCCGCAGCAGGGCCAGGTGCTCACCCTCCAGTAGCTGTGCTGGTGTGTTGGACAAGCAGGACACGTTGGACAGGGTGGCCAGGCTCCCTGACAGTTCCGGGTTCTTTCCGCACTCTCCATAGAAGGCGCAGGTGTCTGCTGCATGAATAGGTGTATACAGCTCGCCCAGGGCCTGGGGGGGGGGGAGGGGAAGCAAAGTCATCCTGTATCACCCTGAGCCCCTAGACCTGGAGGATGTGCAGCAGGGAGGACAACACAAGTTGCGGAAAGGGTCTGAGCAGGGGTGGGCATCCAGAGTCCAGAAGGGTCCCCAGGAAAATGCTGAGGCAACACCAAGGGACAGATAGCCATGCTAGCCAGGCCTTCATCCTGAGAATGGCCAGTCGAGCAAAGCTAGGTGGAGGCCAAGTGGTGGTACAGTGTATAAAGCGTTAGACTCTCAAGCATGGGGTCCTGAATTTGATCCCTGGCATGTACTAGATTGATATTCTGGTTCTCTCTCCCAGATAGATAGGTAGACAGATAGATAGACAGATAGATATATAGATAGATGGATAGCCAGAGCTTGAAAAATAAGTAATCTTGGGCTGGGGAAACAGCATAGTGGTTCTGCAAAGATTCACATGTTTGAAGCTCCAAGGTCCCAGATTCAGTCCTCAGCACTATCATAAGCCACAGCTGATCCATGCTCATTATGTATTTCTCTCTTATTAAAATAAAATAATTAGGGAGTCGGGCAGTAGCACAGCAGGTTAAGCACAGGTCATGCAAAGCACCAAGGACCGGCGTAAGAATTCCAGTTCGAGCCCTCAGCTCCCCACCTGCAGGGGAGTCGCTTCACAAGTGGTGAAGCAGGTCTGCAAGTGTTTCTTTCTCTCCCCATCTCTGTCTTCCCATCCTCTCTCGATTTCTCTATGTCCTATCCAACAATGATGACAAGAATAATAACTACAACAATAAAAAAACAACAAGGGCAACAAAAGGGAATAAATAAATATTTTTAAAAATAAAATAAAGTAAATATGCTGGCTGGGTAGTGGTACATCCAGTTGAGAGGACATGTTACAATATGCAAAGACCCAGGCTCAAGCCCCTAGTCTCTAACTGCAGTGAGGAAGCTTAGGAGTGGTAAAGCAGTGCTGCAGGTGTCTCTCTGTCTCTTTCCCTATCTCCCCCTCCCCTTAAATTTCTGCCTCTATTCAAAAAAGAGAGAACAAAATAAAGGAAAAAAGAAAGGAGGAAAAAAGAGAGAAAGAAGAAAGAACTGTTTTAAATTTTTCTAAATAATAAAATAAATGTAATTTTTTTTTTAAAAAAAAAAAAAAGCAAATCCAGGGGAATCCTCAAAATAGCTACTTTGGTTTAGTGTATTGCACCAAAGTAAAAGACTCTGGGGTAAGGAGGGAGGGTTTAGGTCCTGGAACATGATGGCAGAGGAGGACTTGGTGAGGTTTGAACTATTAATATGGGAAGCTGAAAAATGTTAAATATGTACAAACTACTGTATTTTGCTGTTTACTATAAGCCATTAAACCCCTCCAATAGAGAAAAAAATTCTGGGCACCAGGCCCACATGGTGTGAAGCTCAGGGACCGGCCTAAGGATCTGGTTCAAGCCTCCAGCTCCCCACCTGCAGGGGGGTCCCTTCACAGGCGGTGGAGCAGGTCTGCAGATGTCTATCTTTCTCTCGCCCACTCTGACTTCCCCTCCTCTCTCCATTTCTCTCTGTCTTATCTAAAAACGACGACAATAATAACCACAACAAGGGCAACAAAAGGGAAAAAAATAGCTTCCAAGAGCAGTGGATTCATGGTGCTCCAGGCACCATGCTCCAGAGATAGATAACCCTGGAGGCAAAAAAAAAAAAAAAAATTCTTCAAGTACTAAAAAGAATGCTACTTTTGAGGGCTTCGTGGTGGCACACCTGGCAGAGTACATACATTACGGTGAACAAAGACCTGTGTTCAAGCCACCAGACCCCACCTTCAAGGGGAAGGTTCACGAGTGGTGAAACAGGGTTACGGTCTTTCTTTCTCCATCTCTCTATATCTTCCCCTTGACTCTCAGTTTCTCTGTTTCTATCTAAATAAATAACCTAAAATTTAAAAAAAATAAGTAAAAATAGCTTCCTTGGATAGAGTGCTACTTAGCTTCAGTGCTGTGGTCTCTTTTTGCCTTCTTTATCACTATCATAAATAAAATAAGAGAATAATAATAACTGAAAACAAGCCAGAATGAGGTCTGTAGGGGTCTGGCTCTGAGGTGTCCTGTGAAACGATGTACCTGAAATTGCTGAGATGCCAGGCTGCACACCAAGCCCTAAACTCAGGACCCATCTGGGAGTTTCAGCGCACAACCTCCCCTGCCTTACCTGCTCGGCCAAAAGCCTACACCTGCCCCCAGATTAGCAGGTGAGGCAAGAACACCCCAGGCAAACTTCTCCAGGCAAAAATCCTCTGAGGGTGATTCCCCCCAGAAGCTATCACCACCAGTATCTCCAGAACTAGACCCACTTCCACATCCCACCTGCCAGCTCAAGGCATGGCATCCACATCAGATGGGGTCCAACTGCCCCCCACCACCAAACCCATGTCACAACCTCATGGCTCAGAGACATGGCAGGCCAGGACCTTCTGACCACATCCCTCCACTAGGGACTGGGGATCTCACATCTGTCCAGATATCAGTCCCCTTAAATCAGCTCCCAGCCTAGTACCCAGTTGCCCTACCCCCTCCAATGGCCCAACCCAGACAGGGGACAGTGGGGATGGACCAGGTGCCAGGGCTCACCGAGCGCAAGAGCAAGACCCAGAGGAGCCAGGTCCTCAGGTTGTCCTCCGCCATCTCAGAGGGTCAGAGAGGAACCAACAGGTCCAGAGGCAGCCAGGAGCTGGCTACAGGGGTTGGAGAGTAAGGCAGACTCCCAAAAGGGCTGGCCTGGCCTGGCCTGACTGCACTGGGGCCAATAGGGCCTCGCCGCGGGGCTCCCCCAGTTAATGATCCACCCAGCTCTCCTCCCTCCACCCAAGGGACAGCCTCCCACGTCAGTCTCCCCATGCAGGATCTGGGATACCCCCTCCACCCACCTCCCAGAGGGCTTCAACCTCTCATCTCCCTGCACCCCCCACTGTCCACCCTGGTCCAGCCTCACAACCCCACCCAGACACCCCAGTGTCCCTAGCGCCCCTCAGGGATTAGATCAGCTCTTGCTGTGACGCACCCTTGCACTGTCATCCTTAGCAACTGTAGTTAATTAATATTAACAGCCTGATAAGAGGAGACAGTTGGGGTGGAGTGACGCAGTGACAGAAGTCTCCTCCAGGTAGAACTGGGGTGACCAGGCCCTCAGGATCTGATAGCAGAAACCCCAGATGGAAATGCCATACATAGCCCTGCTCTGCTCATTCTGCTCTCCTACCCTTTCTTCCTTCCTCAATCCCCGCCTCCCCCACCACCATCTGCTGAGGAGCAGTGTCACTGGGAACCCCGGGTGAAGCCACCCAGCCCTACTAGGGCCCAGGTGCATGAAGCCCCAGGTGCGCACCTCCCACTTCCTCTAAGCTGGGAACTAGAAGGCCGCACCTGGGGCTCCCCAATAGCAAGGGTGGGCCACACTGTGGGGCCCCAAGCCAAGGCCGGCTGTGAGCACCTCTCTGGGCAGCCACCTGCTTCCAGACAGCTCCAGGCAGGAAGTGCTTATCTGCCCAGCCCTGGCCTTCCTGGCCCCTGACTTGACTCAGGGGAGTTACCCAACATATAGGAAAAGGAGAAGCCTGGGAGTTGGATGGGGGAGTCAGGACATCAAAGGGGGTGTTAGGGCAGGACTAGGCTGGCCCCTGAGTCAGCCATGGCAGCCAGGACAATGAGGGGCCTGGGATGTCCATGTGCAGTGGCTCCTTTAGAACTTTCCAGGCCCTGTTCCCACAGCCCTAGCTGGCAGAAGTTGAGATTTCAAAGTCCACATGGGGCCTCTGTCCTCAGTCCTGAATGTGATCCCCCAGAAACAGACCCTGCTGAGACAGGGATTCCAAATCACTCCTTTGGGAGGTGGCCCCTGGAGGGAGAGGACTGACCTCCCAAACCAGGCTCAGGGCCAGGCGATACTCACCTAGTAGAGTGCATGTCTTACTGTGTGCAAAGAGCCATGTTTGAGTCCCCATACATCACACTGGGAGAACCATTCAAAGTGGGGGCTTTAGGGAGTCGGGCTGTAGCGCAGCGGGTTAAGCGCAGGTGGCGCAAAGCACAAGGACCGGCATAAGGATCCCGGTTCGAACCCTGGCTCCCCACGTGCAGGAGAGTTGCTTCATAGGCGGTGAAGCAGGACTGCAGGTGTCTATCTTTCTCTCCTCCTCTCTGTCTTCCCCTCCTCTCTCCATTTCTCTCTGTCCTATCCAACAACGACAACAACAATAATAACTACAACAATAAAACAACAAGGGCAACAAAAGGGAATAAATAAATAAAATAAATACTAAAAAAAAAAAAAAAAAGACTGTCAAAGTGGGGGCTTTAAAAAATGGCGAGGAAGTATTTGGAAGAGTGTGGAGAGAGTCCTTAAACAAATAAAGATGGAATTACTTTATGATCCAGCAATACCACTCGTAGGCATTTAAGCTAAAGGACACTCAAACAATAATTCAAAGGGATACATGCACCTATATTCATAGATGCATTATTCACAATAGCCAAAGAATGGAAGCAGCTTAAATGCCCATCAATAGATGAATAGCTAAAGAAGTTAAGGGGTGGGAGTTGGCAGTAGCACAGCTGGCGCAAAGCACAAGGACCATCATAATGATCCCGGTTCGAGCCCCCGGCTCCCCACCTGTAGGGGAGTCGCTTCACAGGCGGTGAAGCAGGTCTGCAGGTCTGTCTATCTTTCTCTCCCCCTCTCTGTCTTCCCCTCCTCTCTCCATTTCTCTCTGTCCTATCCAACATCGACGACATCAACAATAATAATAACTACAATAATAAAACAACAAGAGCAACAAAAGAGAAAATAAATAAAGTTTTTTTAAAAAGCTGGAAAAAAGTTAAGGGGTATATACTCCATGGAATACTACTCTGCAATCAAAAAAGATGCTGTCAGAAGAAAACACTAAGCAGAACTTGGACTAGATTTGGTGTATTGCACCCAAGTAAAGACTCTGGGGTGGGGTGAGGGTTCAGTTCCTGGATCATGATGGCAGAGGACCTAGCGGGGGGTGAATTGTTATGTGGAAACCTGGTACATGTTATGCATGTACAAACTATTGTATTTTACTATCAACTGTAAACCATTAATTCCCCAATAAAGAAATTTTTAAAAAGATATTGTGCCTTTGGGACAAAAATGTATGGAAATAGAGGTGATAGGCTTAGCAAAATAAGTTGAGATGAAAGACAACTACCAGATGGTTTCACTCATATGTGGAACCTAGAGAGCTGATACACATGAACAAGAAAAAGGAGGAGGAGGAGGAGGAGACGGAGAAGAAGAAGAAGAAAGCAAACTGTTTCTAAGATTTGTGAGAACTCTGGTGGTTATCAGGAGGTAGGATACAGAACTTTGGGGGTGAGTGTGGTGTGGAACTATACACTGTAATCTTACAATATTATAACCTACTATTAATCACAAATGAAAAAGTGGTGAAACAAAAATTGCATAGAACTGGAAATGATAATGCTTAGAAAAATAACTAAAGTGGTCCAGGAAGTGGTGCAGTGGGTAAAGCATTGGACTCACAAGTGTGAGGTCCTGAGTTCAGTTCCCAGCAAAACGTGTACCAGAGTGATGTCTGGTTCTTTCTCTCTCTCCTCCTACTTTCTCATTAATAAATAAAATCTCATTAATAAATTTTAAAAAAAGGGAGTCGGGCTGTAGCCCAAGGACCGGCGTAAGGATCCCGGTTCAAGCCCCTGGCTCCCCACCTGCAGGGGAGTTGCTTCACAGGCAGTGAAGCAGGTCTGCAGGTGTCTATCTTTCTCTCCCCCTCTCTGTCTTTTCCTCCTCTCTCCATTTCTCTCTGTCCTATCCAACAACTACAACAATAGTAACTACAACAATAAAACAAGGGCAACAAAAGGGAATAAGTAAATAAATATTTTTTTAAATCTTTAAAAAAAAAAGAAAGAAAAAGAACTAAAGAGATGAAAGACAACTAATGGATGGTTTCACTCATGTGGAATCTAAAGAATTAATACACATGCATTTGCAAGAGAGAGAGAAAGAGAGAGTGGAAGATGAACTTGAAAAAAATAGAAGCAAGCAAACTGGTTTTAAGACTTGTGAGAAATCTGGTGGTTATCCTTGGAAGGTGGGAGGTGGAGGCACAGAACTTTGGTGATGGGTGTGGTGTGGAGCTATACATTTTAAGCTTAAAATATTGTAGCCTGTGGGAGCCGGGTGGTAGCACAGCAGTTAAGCGCAGGCAGTGCGAAGCACAAGGGCCATCTCAAGGATCCCGGTTCAAGCCCCCAGCTCCCCACCTGTAGGGGAGTCCCTTCACAGGTGGTGAATCAGGTCTTTAGGTGTCTATCTTTCTCTTCCCCTCTCTGTCTTCCCCTCCTCTCTCCATTTCTCTCTGTCCTATCTAACAACGACAATATCAGTAACAACAGTAATAACTACAACAACAATAAAAATACAACAAGGGCAACAAAAGGGAAAAAAATTTTTAAATAAATAAAATAAAATAAATATTGTAGCCCACTATTGATTACAGAAAAATGGCAAAAAATAAAAGTAAATACATATTTAAAACATGGTGGGGCGATGCTCCCCTATCTGTCCCTCATGCTTTATCTGAAAAAAAAAATAATACAGTCCACAAGTGTTGGTATGCATGAGACCCCTTCTGTTTCATTAGTTTAATACCCCCTGCTTAACACTGTATTCTATTTACACAACCACTGTATTTTTTTAAATAATTTATTTCTTCTTTATTGGGGAATTAATGCTTTACATTCAACAGTAAATACAATAGTTTGTACATGCATAACATTCCCCAGATTCCCATTTAACAATACAACCCCCACTATGTCATTCATCATCTTTCATGGACCTGTATTATCCCCAGCCACCCACCCACCCCAGAGTCTTTTACTTTGGTGCAATACGCCAACTCCAGTTCAGGTTCTAATTGTGTTTTCTTTTCTAATCTTGTTTTTCAACTTCAGCCTGAGAGTGAGATCATCCCATATTCATCCTTCTGTTTCTGACTTATTTCACTCAACATGATTTTTTCAAGGTCCATCCAAGATCGGCTGAAAACGGTGAAGTCACCATTTTTTACAGCTGAGTAGTATTCCATTGTGTATTTATATACCACAGCTTGCTCAGCCACTCATCTGTTGTTGGACACCTGGGTTGCTTCCAGGTTTTGGCTATTACAAATTGTGCTGCCAAGAACATATGTGTACACAGATCTTTTTGGATGGATGTGTTGGGTTCCTTAGGATATATCCCCAGGAGGGGAATTGCAGGGTCATAGGGTAGGTCCATTTCTAGCCTTCTGAGAGTTCTCCAGACTGTTCTCCACAGAGGTTGGACCAATTGACATTCCCACCAGCAGTGCAGGAGGGTTCCTTTGACCCCACACCCTCTCCAGCATTTGCTGCTGTTACCTTTTCTGATGTATGACATTCTCACAGGAGTGAAGTGATATCTCATTGTTGTCTTTATTTGTATTTCTCTGACAATCAGAGACTTGGAGCATTTTTTCATATGTTTCTCGGCCTTTTGAATATCTTCTGTGGTGAATATTCTGTCCAAGTCCTCCCCCCATTTTTGGATGGGGTTATTTGTTGTCTTGTTGTTGAGTCTGGCAAGCTCTTTATATATGTTGGTTATTAAACTCTTATCTGATGTATGGCATGTAAAGATCTTCTCCCATTCTGTGAGGGGTCTCTTGGTTTGGGTAGTGGTTTCTTTTGCTATGAAGAAGCTTTTTTATTTGATGTAGTCCCATAGGTTTATACTTGCCTTAGTCTTCCTTGTAATTGGATTCGTTTCATTGAAAAACCATGCAGGTCTGGGGCTCCCCCCAAAGGGGTTTGCCTCTTGCTTCTGCAATTCCCAAGGGAATTCCAATCATAGCTATTGATATACAAGATTGTTTTTTCTCTATCCCCTTGCATCCGCGAGATTGTAAACGTTTTGCTTTCTCTGTTCTGTCTATTAATAACGCCAGCACTGCTGATAGATTTAATGGGTGGTGCTGCCCCAGGGTATGGCCAATAGTCCTACAATTTGTCAGGAGGCTGTCAAATCTGCCCTTGTCCCATATATTCATAAGGGCCTTAATATTTTTCATTATACAGATGATATTTTAATATGGGGAAAATCAGATACAGGTCTCTATGCCTTACGTGATTTTCTCATTCCTGCATTAAAGAAAAGCGGCCTTAATGTAGCCCCTGAGAAGATACAGCTTATCCCTCCAATATCTTTCCTAGGTTCAGAGATTTCTCTAACGCAAATTCGTCCCTTAAAACCTAATGTTACCTTCCCTTCTAACCTTACTCTTGCTTCTTTACAAAGTTTTCTAGGAAATTTAAATTGGCTTAGGCAGTATCTCTATCTGCCTATAAGCTGCCTCCAACCACTGTTTGACCTGTTGAAAGGAAACAAACAGCCCTCTTCAAAACGTAAGTTAACTCCCGAGGCCTCCTTGGCACTGGAAAGGGTTAACCAGGCCCTCCAGGACATGCACCTTGTTCGATTCTCCCCCTCCTCTCCGGTAAACCTTCTAATCTTCAACTCCACCCCCACAGTAGTAGGGGCACTGTGGCAAGACCATGGGGTTCTCAAATGGCTTCACACGCCAGTAGGAGGAGCTCCAAGACTCCTCACTGAGATAGACGCGTTAGCATTCATGGTTCGCCAAGGGAGAAATAGGTCTGTGCAGGTCTTAGGGAAAGAACCAGATTTAATCATTCTGCCCTTTTCTCTCACAGATACAGAGTGGCTTATACGCCATCATTCCCGCTTTGCCATAAGCTTCGTGGGGTTTCCAGGACAGATAGATAACCATTTTCCTTCTAATAAATTGATAGCTTCTTTACCTCTTCTGCCTCTACTAGCACCTAAACTTTTCTCTCGGGGCGGAGACTGCATCAGAATAACTCCTCAGCAACAAGCCTCAGTGCTGACACATGGTGATCGGCCCTGCTGGAGGGAGACCCAGGCAGGTAAGAGATAGCGCGGGAGGTGGTGCAACAGAGCATTGCACACATGGGCTTGAGGTCCCAGGCATCAATCCCCAGCATCAGTATGCCAAAGTGATCCTCTCTCTCTCTCTCTCTCTCTCTCTCTCTGTCTCTATCTCTCATAAATAAATAGATAAATAAGCATTTTTTAAAAGTTTGAGCTGGGGCTACTTTTTGCATAATTGTTCTGCAAAAAGACTTTCCTGCCTGAGACTCTGAGATCCCAGGATCAGTCCCATAAACCAGAGCTGAGCAGTGCTCTGGTCTTTCTCTCCATGCTTTTCTCTTTGTATCTCTCTCTCTCTCTCTCATATTAAATTAAATTATACCCCCCAAAAAAAGAAAATTCAAGTAAAAGATAAAAGTCGCATCCCCATGTCACAGCTCCAAGGCTTCATCCCAGTGTAGACTGACTTTGGAAACTTAATGTCAATGGCCCTTTTAGTCACTAAGCTTTTTTTTTTTTTTTTAATTTTTTATTTAAGAAAGGATTAGTGAACAAAAGCATAAGGTAGGAGGGGTACAACTCCACACAATTCCCAACACCCAATCCCCATAACCCACCCCCTCCCCTGATAGCTTTCCCATTCTCTATCCCTCTGGGAGCATGGACCCAGGGTCGTTGAGGGATGCAGAAGGTAGAAGGTCTGGCTTCTGTAATTGCTTCCCCGCTGAACATGGGCGTTGACTGGTCAGTCCATACCCCCAGTCTGCCTCTCTCTTTCCCTAGTAGGGTAGTAGACCTAGTACCCTAGTAGGTAGTACCCTAGTAGGTAGTACCCTAGTACCCTAGTAGGTAGTACCCTAGTAGTCTACTACCTCTCTTTCCCTAGTAGACTCTGGGGAAGCTGAGCTCCAGGACACATTGGTGGGGTCTTCAATCCAGGGAAGCCTAGCCAGCATCCTGGTGGCATCTGGAACCTGGTGATTGAAAAGAGAGTTAACATATGAAGCCAAACAATTTGTTGAGCAATCATGGATCCCAAGCTTGGAATAGTGGAGAGGAAGTGTTAGGGAGGTACTCACTGCAAACTCTAGTGTAGTCCTGCTTTCAGGTATATATTTTGCAGTAGTTTATGGATACGTGTGCACATAAGCTCTCTCTCACAGAAACTGGTGTATATCTAGGTTATGGGACTTTGTTAGAAAGTGAACTACCTGAGATGAAATTAGAGTGTACTATTAAAGGAAAGGTCTCACCCGAGTAATGAAGCTGAAGGGTTGTCATTCCACACGTGAAGTCTCTGGATACATTCTGAGGTGAAGCATGTTGAGGTAGCAATCGTTGCTTTGGTTAGGTCACTAAGCTTTTAATACACACATTCAGCCTTGCTTCAGTCTTGGACCAGCACACTTAGCACTGACCCTGTCCCACAGAATCAGTCTCTCTCTCTCTCCCTCTCTCTCTCTCTCTCTCTCTCTCTCTCTCTCTCTCTCTCTCCCTCATGCTGAAGAATCCAACACTCACAAAACTTTACTCTGCTAGTGCCAGAAATCAGGCTCTTGCTAAGATTTTATTTTATATTATATTTTTGCAAACTGGGAGATGGTACAGCAAACTAGATCCTGGGACTTGCATGTATAGAGTCTCAGGTTGAATCCCTGGTAGCACATATGACAGAGCAGTGTTCTGGCCTCTCACTCTCTTACCCATATTAAATAAATAAATTGATATGGGGGGTAGCCTGGGTCTCAGCACTCCAGGTCACTTTTTCATTCACATTGAGAGAGACAGGGAGGAGTGGGGAAGATAGCATAATGGTTATGCAAAGAAACTTTCTTGCCTGAACTTCCAAGGTCTCAGGTTCAATCCCCCATACCACCATAAGCCATAGCTAAGCAGTGCTCTGGTAAATATTAAAAATAAAAATAAAAAGAGAGAGGAGAGAAACTGTAGCTTCTTCTGTTGCCATAGCATCTCCCATGTGGTGTCAGGACTCAAACCCAGGTCACATTTATGGCAGTGCAGGTACCCTACCCAGTGAAATATCTCACCAGCCCCAATATAAATGTTATATTTATTTTATTATGTTGAGAAAGATTTAGCAAGAAAGAGGTATAGAGAGAGGCCAGAGCTCTATATCAAGCCTGTAACTTGTTTTATCCATGAGTGCTGGATATCTCTCCACTTATGTCTGTCTTTTTCCATTTTTTTCAGCAGTGTTCTGTAGTTTTTAGTGTCAAAATCTTTCACCTCCTTGGTGAAGTTAATTCCTAAGTATAAATTATTTTCTGTGCTCTTGTAAATGGATTTAGTTTTCTTTGCTAGATTCACTGTTCATATATAGAATGACAACTGCTTTTGTGTGTAGATGTTACTTTTTTATGTTTATTTATTTTCCCTTTTGTTGCCTTTGTTTTTTCTTGTTGTTGTA
Organism: Erinaceus europaeus; assembly: GCF_950295315.1. Lineage (NCBI taxonomy): Eukaryota > Metazoa > Chordata > Mammalia > Eulipotyphla > Erinaceidae > Erinaceus > Erinaceus europaeus. Next base: position 42,363,583 of record NC_080175.1, on the reverse strand, counting down.
GTTATTGTTGTTGATGTTGTAGTTGTTAGATAGGACAGAGAAAAATGGAGAGAGGAGGTGAATACAGAGAGGGGGAGAGAAAGATAGACACCTGCAGATCTGCTTCACCACCTGTGAAGCGACTCCCCTGCAGGTGGGGACCCAGGGGCTCAAACCAGGATCCTTACACCGGCCCTTGTGCTTTGCATCACTTGCACTTAACCCATTGGATCCACCTTCCCGTGGTGCATCCCGTGAGTACCCATTCATTGGGGAAACTGACGATCCTTCCTAGCCAACTGAATCCACATGGATCCCAGTCACTTTCAAAGCCAGCAACAAGCAGCTCCTGACAGCTTTCAAGCTGTTGGTCCTGCTCTTCGAGTCCTCCAACTTAATGTTGAGGGGCTGTCCTTTGCCAAACGCGTTCTTATTGGTCAATTGGCGATACAGCATCAGGCAGATATTATCTGCCTACAAGAAACACATATAGCAGTCGATGAAGCTGCTCGATTCACCATCAGTGGATTCGATTTAATATGCTATAATCTCCATCCTAAACACGGCCGAGCCATCTACACCAAATCGTGTCTTGCGGACGTTTACCATACAGCCTCTTCGACCTTCTACGACTCCATTACTATTGGAACTATTAAGCTCGTCAACGTATATAAGCCTCTCAGTGCCTCATGGGATAATGAGGTCCTGCCTAGCCCGAATCACCCAGCCGTTTATGTTGGAGACTTTAATAGACTGGGGATATTCCTCCACTCGTGCTGATGGCTCTATCTTAGCCGACTGGGCTTCAGCGAATGACCTCTCCCTATTATACGATCCCAAATAGCCAGGCTCTTTTCACAGTGCTAGATGGAATAAAGACTCGTCACCCGACCTGTGCTGGATTAGCACAGTCAACGGCCAAGCCTTTCCTGCTACGAGACAAGTTCTCAAGATCTTCCCGCACAGTCATCAACACCCAGCTATCATCCACATTGGTCTCCAGCTCCCACTGATTCTGTGCTCGGAGAAACTAAGATGGAACTTTCAGAAAGCAAACTGGCGTCTGTTCAGTGATCTTACCAACAAATCTATTCCTGCAATTCCAATTAACTCTATCCCCTCTGAAGATTCCTACAGACGCTTCCGCCAAGCCATCTTCAAAGCAGCTTCCCAAGCCATTCCTTGTGGGAGACGTGCTAACTATACGCCTTGTCTTGATGCTGAATGCGAGCAACTACTAAAGCAGTATGATGAGTCGGGCGACCCAGATGTGGCTGACCATCTCATTGCCTCCCTGGATGCAGCACGCCAAGCCCGCTGGCAACAACTCACGGAAAGTCTGAACTTCACCCACTCAAGTAGGAAGGCCTGGAAGCTTCTTCACAGACTGGGTGCCGGTAGCCAACCCCCTCCCGTCTCCCATCCTCCCGTATCTCCAAACTCAGTGGCCAGTCACCTAACTCAAGTTGGACGTGCTAAGATCGACCCAGTCTGGAAAAGAGAAATTTCCCATGAGTGGTCATCCCCCTTCCGGTTATCTTGTCCATCTCCAAAACTCTCTCCCTTTACACTGTCTGAACTGGAAGATGCTTTGAAGAGGGTTAAACCAGGAACAGCTGCTGGCTATGATAACATCACCCCAGAACTCATTCTTAACCTGGGTCCCGCGGCAAAGAAGTGGCTCGCTTCATTCCTGTCCCACATCTTGGAATCTGAGTCTATGCCCAAAGTTTGGCGTCGTGCGAAGATTATAGCGGTTTTGAAACTAAAGAAAGACCCAACACTGGCCGCCAGCTATAGACCAATTTCTCTCCTCTCCGTGTGTTACAAACTCCTTGAGAGGCTGCTTCTGTCACGTATTTCTCATCTTACAGAGAAATTCCTATCACCAGCCCAAGCTGGTTTCCGCCCAGGAAGATCTACCTGCGAACAAGCCCTGGCCCTCTCAACTTACATTGAAAATGGATTCCAGAAGAATTTAAAGATGGGTGCTGTCTTTGTTGATCTCACAGCAGCCTATAACACGGTCTGGCACCGTGGTCTCCTAGTCAAGATCTCAAGATGCCTGCCTCCATGGGTGGCCAACACTATATCATTTCTTCTACAAAACAGAAGATTCCGGGTACATCTGGGTGACAAGTCTAGCAGATGGAGACTTGTCTCAAGTGGCCTCCCCCAGGGCTCTGTTCTGGCTCCTACGCTATTTAATATTTACATCAATGACCTCCCAGAAACTTCTTCAAGGAAGTTCATCTACGCCGATGACATCTGATGTGCAACTCAGGCATCCAAGTTCGACATCCTCGAGGAAACACTCACGAAAGACATGTCTCTGATATCTGATTACTGTAAAAAATGGCGACTAATCCCTAGCACTGCAAAAACGGTATCATCTGTTTTCCAACTACACCATGCCTCGGCCTCGCGTGAGCTTAATGTGCAGCTTGGCGATACGAGAATCCGGCGTGAAGCCCAGCCAGTCTATCTTGGCGTTACTCTCGATCGCACTCTGTCATTTCACGAACATCTCATAAAAACTGCAGCAAAGGTGGGCGCGAGGAATAACATCATTGCAAGACTGGCCAGCTCCTCATGGGGCGTGAGCGCTTCCACACTACGATCATCATCTCTGGCATTATGCTATTCCACTGCAGAATACTGTGCCCCAGTATGGTTCCGTAGCCCCCATGTCCACTTGGTCGATTCCAAATTATATTCCTCCATGAGGATAATTTCTGGAACCATCCGTTCCACCCCGGTTCCATGGCTGCCAGTTCTTAGCAACATCGCCCCGCCAGATATTCGTCGGGATGCGGCATCATCTAAGTTCATTTCCCACGTCTACGCTCGATCGGACCTGCCAATATACGCGGATATCTTCTCCCACACTGTCGAACGCTTGACGTCTCGTCACCCAATCTGGTCCCCTACGTCTACAGTGAACTTCTCTGTTCCAGTCTCTTGGAAACAGAATTGGCAGTCAGCTGAGGTAAAGAACAAACACCTCATCACAGATCCCTGCAAGCGTCAACCCGGCTTTGACCTAGCACATTATGATTGGGCCCTCCTCAATCGCTATCGAACAGGCCATGGCCAGTGCGCCACTATGTTCCATCGCTGGGGAGCCAGAGACGACCTGAACTGCCCCTGCGGCTACAGACAGACTATGACCCACATAGTCAACGACTGCCACCTCTCCAGATTCAAAGGAGGTCTCGAAACTTTACATCAGGCTCAACCTGACGCTACGGAAGAAGGGCAAACGCTAGAAGAAGAAACTTAACCCACTGTGCTACTGCCTGACTCCCAGATGTTGCTTTTTTTTTTTTCTTTACTTTGATTTTGCTTTTGCTTCTTCCTTTCCAAACTGGATGAATTATCTTCTTTCTCCCTAATAGCTCTGGCTAGAACCTTCAGTATTGTGTTGAATAGTGTCAAAGCAGGCACCCTTGCTGCCAATGTCAGCAAAGGTGCTTTCAGTCTTCCTCATCCATATTTGCTGTGGCCTTTATATTATTTCTTTCATTCTCTTTCCTTTCTCTTCTTCTTCTCCTTCTCCTTCTCCTTCTCCTTCTCCTTCTTCTTCTTCTTCTTCTCCTTCTTCTCCTTCTCCCTCTCCACCTCCTCCTCCCCCTTCTTCTCGTTCTTTGCTGTGTGAGAGAAAGAGACAGACCAGAGCAAAGTTCTACCACTTAGAAATGTTCTACTTGGTTTTGTCTTTCTTATTTTCATGATGTGCCAGAGATCAAACCAAGAGCCTCCCTCTTGCAAGACACAAACTCACCACTGAGTCACCTGTCCCGCCCCTGCTCTGGCTGTCTCTGCTCTGGCTGTCTCACATATGACTTCTACTGAGGCATTTCTGCTACTCCTGTGGTGCTGAGTGTTTTTATCAATGAAGGAGTGTTGGAATTTTCAGACACTGCATTCACTGATGTGATCATGTGGGCACCACCCCACGCCACCATCTTTCATTTTGATCTAGAACATACACTGATCTGTTTTTGTTTGTTTTCTTAAAGATTGTTTATTTACTTCATGAGTAACAGAGAAAGAGGGTATGTATATATGTAAGAGAGAAGGAGAGAGAGAGAGAGGAAGAGACCAGAGATCTGCTGCTGCATAAGCTGTGCCAGGAGTCGAACCTGGGACTTCACACATGAAAGTTCGGTGCTCTACCACTGAGCCACCTCCCAGCTCAATTTCTGTACGAACAATTTATCCAAGTAATAAATCCCATCCTGTCATAGTACTTGCTGAACTCTTTCTACTAGTACTTTGTTGAGGACTTTTGCATCATTTTTTTTTTTTTTAACCATAGCACTGCTCAGTTCTGGCTTATGGTGGTACCAGGGGTTGAACATAGGACCTCTGGTGTTTCAGGCAAGAAGGTCTGCTATAAACCACTGTTCTATTTATCTTGGCCCTGTATCAATATTCTTAAGAAGGTACTGGGTGGGGAGCCCGGCGGTAGCGCAGCGGGTTAAGTGCACGTAGTGCAAAGAGCCAGGACCAGAGTAAGGATCCCGGTTCAAGCCCCCAGCTCCCCACCTGCAGGGAAGTCGCTTCACAGGCAGTGAAGCAGGTCTGCAAGTGTCTATCTTTCTCTCCCCCTCTCTGTCTTCCCCTCCTCTCTCCATTTCTCTCTGTCCTATCCAACAACAACGACATCAATAATAACTACAACAATAAAACAAGAACAACAAAAGGGAATAAATATAAAAAAATTTTTTAAAAGAATGTATTGGGTGGTGATTCACCTGGTAGAGCATACATGTTACCATGCTTGAGGACCTGGGTTCAAGACCCCAGTCCCCACCTGCAGTGGGGGAAGCTTCAAGAGTGGTAAAATAGTGCTGTAGGTGTTCTCTCTCTCTCTCTCCTTCTATTTCTCTATTTTTACACTTTATCAAAAAGAAAAATAATTTTAATGGATGCCAGAAATGGTGGAATCATACAGGCACTAAGTCCCAGTGATAAACTTGTTGGCGACCCCTGAATCACAGAGTGATTCAGGAAGTGTCTGCACTGTTTTGATTGTTTTGGGACAAGTTGGAAGAGTTTTGATAATTGTTCTTTATCAGCTGGTAGAATTTTCTACAGAAGTCCTGAGGTCCAGGGCTTTTTTATGTCAGGAAGTGTTTTCTTAACTGATCTGATCTTTTGACTAGAGGTAGGTGTGCTCATATTTTCTCTTTATTCATGATTCAATCTTGGTAGGTTGTTTGTTTCTAAAGAATTATCCTGTTCATCTAAGTTATCTTGTCTATTAGTGAGCAGTTGCTCATAGTGCATTTATAATCCTTTTATCTAAAATCAGTTATAAAGTCTTCTCTCATTCCTGACTTGACTGTATTCTCTTAGTCTAGCCAAGGTTGTACCAGTTTCAGTGTTCTGTCTAAGAACTAACTCTTGATTTCATTTACCTTTTCTCTCCATTGTCTTTCTCTTCTCTATTTTATTTCTCTCTATTCTATGTTATAATTACCTTCCATCTGCTGGGTTTAATTTGTTCTTTTTCTAGTTCCTAAAGACATACAGTTAAGCTGTTGCTTTGTTATCCTTTTTTTCATGTACCTATTTTTAGCTACAGAATTCCCTCTTACTGTTGCTTCCCCTGAATTCTGTAAGTTCCAGTATGCTGTATTCTCATGTTTGTTTTTTTCAAGGTATTTTCTTTTTTTTAATATTTATTTCCTTTCGTCGCCCTTTTTGTTTTATTATTGTAACTATTATTGTTGTTACTGATGTCATCATTGTTAGATAGAACAGAGAGAAATGGAGAGAGGAGGGGAAGACAGAGAGGGGGAGAGAAAGACAGACACCTGCAGACCTGTTTCATCGCCTGTGAAGTGACTCCCCTGTAGGTGGGGAGCCTGGGGCTCAAACTGGGATACTTCCGCCGGTCCTTGAGCTTCGAGCCACGTGTGCTTAACCTGCTGAGCTACTGCCCAACTCCCCATCAAGGTATTTTCTAATATCTTTTGTGGTTTCTTCTTTGGTCCATTTGGTTGTTTAAGAGTATTTTTGGGGAGTCGGGCAGTAAATCAATCACAACAAGAATATTAAGTACAACAATAAAACAACAAGGGCAACAAAAGGGAATAAATAAAATAAATATTAAAAAAGAGTATTTTTGTTTGCTTGCTTTTGCTTGTTTGTATTGTTTTGTTTTTTATCTTTTGGCTTTACTACCCCGGGCTGACTTTTTTTTTTCTTCTTTAGACAGAGAAAGAGAGAAAATAAGTAACAAACAATAGCACCAAAGTTTTTTTCTGAGCGAGGACAACAAAAGTTGAACGTGGGTTGAGGACATGGCAAAGCAGTGCTCTATCCAAGTGAGCTGTTTTATTCCACAAATTTGTGAAATACTCAGTTTTTCAGTGCTCTGATTTCTAGTTTCATTCCATTGTCATTAGACAAGGTACTTTGTGTAATTCCATTCACTTTTACTTTGTTTTATTTCTTTTTATTTGATAGGACAGAGAGAAATTGGCAGGGGGAGGGGCAGTGTTGAGGGGGCTGAGAGGAAGTGAAAGAGAGACACCTGTAGACCTGTTTCACCACTTGTGAAGCTTCACCCTGCCCCTGGGGAGCAGGAGTTTGGACACTGTACCTTGTGTAATATGTGTATTCAACTGAGCATGCCACCATTTGCACCCCCCCATATTTACTAGTGAGAGAGAGAGAGAGAGGAGAGAGAGAACAAGAGTATTACTGTAGTATATGCAATCCTGGGGATTGAACATTGGATCTCATGCAGATAAATCTGGCACATTAATCTCCCAAGCCACTTATAATATATTTTTGAGAGAGACTAGAGAAAGGAAGAGGAAGAGACACCAGAGCACTGCTCCATTATTCCATGAAGTCCCCTTGGTGCTGTCCCTGATGTTCCTATGAATCCCTGAGGATTCCACATGGGACCTTACTCATGGTAAGGCATGTTCTTTACCCACCAAGCCATCTCTGAGCCCTTCTTTTTTATGTATTTACTATTTGTTTTGTTTAGAGAAAGAGAGAGGCTTCTCTGACTTCTTTGACTGTGGTGCTTAAATATCAAACCTAAGTCCTCACACATGCAAGGTTGTACTTTATGGATGAGATCTCACTGGCCCCAACCCAGTCATTTCAAATGAGTAAAGCTTATTTGTGGCCTAGCACAGGGTAAACAGTGGGACTGCTCCCCCAGCACTTGAGGGAAAAGTGTATTCTGTGGTTGTTGGGTGGAATTGTCTATGTATGTCTGTTAGTTACAAATGGTTTATAGTGTTGATCAAGAGCCTTCTATTTCTTTATGGACTTTTGTTCCTCTACCCATAACATTTTATTTAAATGATATTACTCTCTCCCTCTCTATCTCCCCTCCTCTCAATTTCTGGCTGTCTCTATTCAATAAATAAATAAAGATTAAAATTTTTAATGGGCATTACTTTCACTAATATTTCAACACCATCTGTTTCTCAGTACAGTCTTTTTTTTCCCTCCAGGGTTATTGCTGGGGCTCAGTGCCTGCACTATGAATCCACTGCTCCTGGAGGCCATTTTTCCCATTTTGTTGCCCTTGTTGTTGTTGTTGTTATTGCTGCCATAGCTGTTGTTATTGTTGGATAGGACAGAGTGAAATGGAGAGAGGAGGGGAAGACAGAGAGGAGGAGAGAAAGATAGACACCTGCAGACCTGCTTCACTGCTGTGAAGAGATCCCGCTGCAGGTGGGGAGCCTAGGGCTCAAACCAGGATCCTTACGCTAGTCCTTGTGCTTGAGGCTATGTGCACTTAACCCGCTGCACTACCACCTGGCCCCCAGTACTGCCCATTTTTACTTCTTGCATTTTTAGGGCCATTATTTGTTGTATGTGTGTCCATAATTATTGGTGAATGGACCACTTAATTTTTTTTAATTTCTTTATTGGGGAATTAATGCTTTACATTCAACAGTAAATATAATAGTTTGTACATGCATAACATTTCCCAGTTTTCCATATAACAAAACAACCCCCACTAGGTCCTCTGTCATCCTTCTTGGATCTGTATTCTCCCCACCCACCCACCGCAAAGTCTTTTACTTTGGTGCAATACGCCAATTCCAGTTCAGGTTCGACTTGAGTTTTCTTTTCTGATCTTGTTTTTCAACTTCTGCCTGAGAGTCAGATCATCCCATATTCATCCTTCTGTTTCTGACTTATTTCACTTAACATTTTTTCACGATCCATCCAAGATCAGCTGAAAACGGTAAAGTCACCATTTTTTATAGCTGAGTACTATTCCATTGTGTATATAGACTACAACTTGCTCAGTCACTCATCTGTTGTTGGACACCTGGGTTGCTTCCAGGTTTTGGCTATTACAAATTGTGCTGCCAAGAACATAGGTGTACACAGATCTTTTTGGATGGGTGTGTTGGGTTCCTTAGTATATATCCCCAGAAGAGGAACTGCAGGATCATAGGGTAGGTCCATTTCTAGCCTTCTGAGAGTTCTCCAGACTGTTCTCCACAGAGGTTGGACCAATTGACATTCCCACCAGTAGTGCAGGAGGGCTCCTTTGACCCCACAACCTCTCCAGCATTTTCTGCTGTTACCTTTTCTGATGTATGACATTCTCACAGAAGTGAAGTGATATCTCTTGTTGTCTTTATTTGCATTTCTCTGACAGTCAGAGACTTGGAGCATTTTTTCATGTGTTTCTCGGCCTTTTGGATCTCTTCTGTGGTGACTATTCTGTCCATGTCCTCCCCCCATTTTTGGATGGGGTTATTTGTTGTCTTGTTGATATTTGCAAGTTCTTTATATATTCTGGTTATTAGCCTCTTGTCTGATGTATGGCATGTAAAGATCTCCCATTCTGTGAGGGGTCTCTTGGTTCGGGTAGTGGTTTCTTTTGCTGTGAAGAAGCTTTTTAATTTGATGTAGTCCCATAGGTTTATGCTTGCCTTAGTCTTCTTTATAATTGGATTCGCTTCATTGAAGATGTCCTTAAAATTTATCTCTCTTTCTTTCTCTCACTCACTTCCCTCTTAATTTCTGGCTGTCTCTACCCAATAAATAAATAAAGATAATTACTGAGCCCCAGCAATAACCCTGGAGGCTATATAAATAAATAATAAAGATAATTTTTAAAAGCCTACAATGGAAAGAAAAAAATTCTAAGAAATAAAGAAATAAAATTTAAATACATACATAAATAAAATTCACCCAGTGTGGTACTCACCTGTTTTGCCATATGTACAATTCATATTGGATCCCACAGCACTGGAGGAAGTTCTGGTGCTGCTGGTATCTCCTCCATATGTATATTCAGCAGAAGGGGCCAGGTGGCCACCTGGTTAAGTGCACAGATTATCATGTGCAAGGGCCAGAGTTCAAGCCCCCACTCCCCACCTGCAGGGGGGAAGTTCACAAGTGGTGAAGCAAGTTCTGCAGGTATCTCTCTGTCTCTCTCCCTCTCTATCATTCACACCCCTCTCTATTTCTCTCTGTTCTATCAAGTGAAGAAAAAGAAAGAGGAGGAGGAAAAGGAAAAGAAGAAGTAAAAGCCCGTCAGCCCAAACAATGTAATAGCACTAATTCAAAGAGACATATGCACCCCCATGTTTATAGAGACTTTAGTCACAATAGCAAAAAAAACGGAAACAACTAAAATGCCCTTCGACAGAAGACTAGATAAAAAAATCTATGGGACATATACTCAACAGAGTATTATGCAGCAATAAAAAGGGGCGGTTTTGTGTCCTCTGGGACAAATGGGATGGAATTGAAGAAGATTATGCTCATTGAAGGAGGTGAGGAGATGAAGGGCAACTATAGAACGGTTTCACTCAAGAACTATAGTGGTTATCTATGAGGGTGGGGATGAGGACACAGACCTTTGGTGACAGTAGTGAATAAACAAACAAACAAATAAATAAATAAATAAGGCCATCAGGAGTGGTACACTCAACATGCCAGCACTTAGCCCCAACAACAATAAAACAAATAATCAAATTAATTAAAATTAAAACAAAATGAATTAATTTTTGTAGTATAGTAAATTATTAATATATATGTATATATATATATATTCAGCAGGAGTGGTGCATCCCTGGCAATGACAGAGAAGACAATAATGTTTTTGTCTCTTGGATGATGGATTATCATTTAAAGTCTCTGCCTAGTTTTATAAAACATCCACCCGACTCTCATTTGACTACTATTTGCGTGGAATATGTTCTTCCATTATTTTACTCTCAAACTCATTTGGTCTTTAGATCTAAGTTTATTCTCTTATAGAAAATACACAGATAGGAGGTCTAGGAGGTGGGCAGTGGATAAAGCATCGGACTGATGTCTGGTTCTTTCTCTTTCTCTCTGCTCCTTTGATTAGAGACTTTAATCTACATGCATTTAAAGTAGTTCTAGAGAGATCTGTTCTGGCTTCAATCCATACTACTACACAGAAACAAACGAACCAAAAGAAAAAACGAATAGAACCTCACACATGGCAAAAATCCCCTTGCATGGGCTCTCTCTCAATAATAAAAGAATATGATAGAGTAATTATTGATTTAAAAGAAAACTAACATTTTGTTGTTTTCTTTCTGTATAGTAGAATATCCGCCCCCTTGTTTCCTTCACTACAGTCATCTTTTAGACTTAGTTTATATCTTTTTTTTTGTAGTAACATATTTGACTTCTTTTTTATTTTCTTTGTATATGTTCTATAGCTATTTTCATTGTAATTGCCAGGAGACCACATGTGACATCTAAATTTGACTATCTAATTTGAATTAATGCCAACTTCATTTCAAAAGATACAAAAACTCAATTCCTATATAGCTGCCTCCCTTTTTGTTATTTGCGTCACAAATTATATCTTTTTACACTGTATGCCCAATAATATTAAATTACAGTTTTAAGCATTTTTCTTTTAAATTATGTTAGGCTTGGGTTATGCAAATGTTTATACTTGAAGACTCTGAGGCCCCCAGCACTACCATAAGCCAAAACTGGGCAGAGCTCTGGTTAAAAATAGTGCATGGGCACGAGTGTGTGTGTGTGTGTGTGTGTGTGTGTGTGTGTGTGTGTGTGTGTGTGTGTGTGTGTGAAATAGGGAGGGATAGGGAAATATCACAGCCAGTAGTGCACCAAACTTGAATGTCTGAGTCCCCAAAAGTCTCAGATTAAACCCCTGGCACCACAGTAAACCAGAGCTGAGTAGTGTCCTGGTCTCTCTCTGTTGTTCATTTAAAATATAAGGTGCTGGGGCCGGGTAGTAGCACAGCGGGTTAAGTGCACATGGCACAAAGCACAAGGACTGGCGTAAGGATCCTGGTTTGAGGCCCCAGCTCCCAACCTGCAGGGGGGTCACTTCACACGCAGTGAAGCAGGTCAACAGGTATCTATCTTTCTCTCTCACTCTCTGTTTTACCCTCCTCTCTCAATTTCTCTCTGTCCTATCCAACAATAATGACAGCAATAACAATATTAACATTAACATATTAATAATAACAACAAGGGCAACAAAGGGGGAAAAATAGCCTTCAGGAGCAGTGTATTCATAGTGCAGACACTGAGCCCCAGCGATAACACTGGAGACCAAAAGAAGAAGAAGGGGGGGGAGGAGGTGCTAGATGGCAGCACATCTGGTTGAGCACACATGTTACAATGCATAAGGACCAGGGTTCAAGCCCCTAATCCCTACTCATAGGGAGAAAGCTTTGCAAGTGGTGAAGCAATGTTGCAGGTGTCTCTCTGTCTCTCTCCCTCTCTATCACCCCTTCCTTCTTGACTTCTTGTTGTCTCTATCCAATAAATAAATAAAGGCAATACAAAAATAACAAAATAGGACTAGGGAGATAGCTAAATGGTATGCAAAAGACTTTCATGACTGAGGCTCTGAGACCCCAGGTTCAATCCCCAGTACCACCAGAGCTAAGCAGTGCTCTGGTCTTTCCTTGAGTGTCCTTCTCTTTGTATGTCTCTCTCTCTCTCAAATAAATAAAATTTTTAAATCTAAAATATATAGAAAATCAACAATGGGATTATACACCAGAGCTACAGTAATATTGACTTTTATATTTCCCTACTACTTACCTTTTCTAGAAACCTGTTTCTATTTTTTATATTTATTTATTTTCCCCTTCTTGCCCTTATTGTCTTTTTGTTGTTGTTGTAGTTATTATTGTTGTTATGATGTCGTCGTTGTTGGATAGGACAGAGAGAAATGGAGAGAGAAGGGGAAGACAGAGGGGGAGAGAAAGACACCTGCAGACCTGCTTCACCGCCTGTGAAACCACTCCCCTGAAGGTGGAGAGCCAGGGGCTCCAACCGGGATCCCTACACCCGTCCTTGTGCTTCGTGCCACGTGCGCTTAACCCACTGTGCTACTGCCCGACTCCGTTCTTCATTTTTTAAATATTTATTTATTTATTTCCTTTTGTTGCCCTTGTTGTTTTATTGTTGTAGTTATTATTGTTGTCATTGTTGGATAGGACAGAGAGAAATAGAGAGAGGAAGGGAAGACAGAGAGGGAGAGAGAAAGACACCTGCAGACCTGCTTTATCGCCTGTGAAGTAACTCCCCTGCCGGTGGGGAGCCGGGGGCTCCAACAGGGATCCTAATGGCGGTCCTTGGCTTTGCACCATGTGCACTTAACCCGCTGAGCTACCGCCGGACTCCCCCTTCTTCATTTTTTAAAGACAACTTTGCTATACATAGTTTTCCTGCTGTTACTTCCTTTAAGCACTTTGAGCATATATTGTCTACTGCCTTCTGGCCTCAAAGTTTTCTGATGAGAAATCACCCGGTAATCTTATTAAGACTAGTTTGAATGTGATGAGTCACTTTTCTTCCTGTGTTCTAGATTCCTTCTTTCTCTTTGGCCTTTGACAGATGATGTCAAATATAATATCAATTATAATATGTCAAACATATAATGTCAAATATAATATACTTTGGTGTGGGTCTCTGGATTTTCCTTCTTGAAGTTCGTTGAACAACAGGGACCTACAAATTCCTATCTTTCATCAAATGTGAAAAGTTTTTTTGATGGGTAGATAGCATAATGATTACCTTCATGCCTGAAGCTCTGAAGTCCCAGGGTCAATACCCGTGCACCACCATAAACCAGAGCTGAACAGTAATCTGGTACAATAATAATGGTAATTAATTAATTAATTTAAAAGGAAGTGCAAGGGCCGGCTCCCCACCTGCAGGGGAGTCACTTCACAAGTGGTGAAGCAGGTCTACAGGTGTCTATCTTTCTCTCCCCCTTTCTGTCTTCCCCTCCTCTCTCCATTTCTCTCTGTCCTATCCAACGAGGATGACAGCAACAACAGCAATAATAACTACAACAATAAAAAACAACAAGGGCAACAAAAGATAAAATTAGTAAATAAATATAAAATTTTTTTTTAATTTTAAAAGAAAAGAAAGATATTTTTTTCTTTAATGTGATCAAGTTTTTGGCATTATTTATCCAAATAACCTTTCTGTACCTTCTACTCTTTCTCTTTCCTTGGAGTTCCATATAATATGCATGTTGATTTGCCAGGTGAGGTCCTACAAGTTTCTTAGTCTCTCATTTTTCTCCATTCATTTCTATTTCTGCCTCTCAGACTTTCTCTCCTTTCCTTCCTTCCTTTCTTCCTTCCCACCATTGTTCCTCCTTTGTTCCTTCCATCCTTTCTTCCTTCTTTCCTTCCTTCCTTCCTCCCTCCCTCTCTCCCTTTCTCTCTCTTTCTTTCTTTCTTTCTCCCCCAGAGCACAGCTCAGCTCTGACTTATAGTAGTGTGGGGCACTGACCATGGACTTTAGGGCATCAGGCATGGAAGTGTTGCATGACCAATATATTGCCTTTCTTTTTGTTTTATTCAGATCTAGGAAATAAAACAAGAGTCTTGAGACTATATGACAGTACTGAGTATTCTTCCTGGTCCAGTTAATTTTATTCTTTATATAATTAAAGACATAGGAGAGGAAAGATATAAAAGCACTACTCCACCATTTATGGAGGTTACTTTGATTCTGTCCTTGGTACAGCATGTGGAACTGAGGACTGAACCAAAAGCCTCCTAAAAAATAAAACATTCAGGGGCTGAGTGGTGGTGGATCTCACTGAGTGCACATGTTAACAAGTGCAAGGAACCATGTTCAAGCCTCCAGTCTCCACTTTTAGGGGGACATTTCATGATTGATGAAACAGGTCTGCAGGTGTCACTCTTTCTCCCTCTCCACCGCCCCCCTCTCAATTTCTTTTTTTCTTTTTTTATTTTTTATTATCTTTATTTATTGGATAGAGAAATCTACAAAGAAGGGGGAAATAGGGAGGGACAGAGACAGAGAGACACTTGCAGCCCTGCTTTAACCACTGGCAAAGCTTTCCTCTGCAGGTGGGGATCAGAGATTGAACCTGGATCCTTGCACACTGTAACACATGTGCTCAACCAGGTGTGCCACCACCCAGCCCTAATTTCTGTTTCTATCCAATAAATAATAAATAAATTTAAAAGAGAGAAAGAGAATAAAACATTTTTTTAAAAAAAGAAGTCAGGCAGTAGCGCAGCGGGTTAAGCGCACATGGCATGAAGTGCAAGGCCCAGAGTAAGGATCCTGGTTTGAGCACCCGGCTCCCCACCTACAGGGAAGTGGCTTCACAGGCGGTGAAGCAGATCTGCAAGTGTCTGTCTTTCTCTTCACCTCTCTGTCTTCCCCTCTTCTCTCCTTTTCTCTGTCCTATCTAACAATGACAACATCAATAACAACAACAATAATAACTACAACAACGATAAACAACAACAAGGGCAACAAAAAGGAAAAATAAATAAATATTTTTTTTAAAACGGAGGATCTGGGCAGTGGTGCAACAGGTTAAACGCACATGGGAGAAAACGCACAGACCAACATCAGGATCCTGGTTCGAGCCCCAACTCCCCACCTGCAGAGGGTTCACTTCACAGGCAGTAAAGCAGGTCTGCAGGTGTCTATCTTTCTCTCTCCTTCTCTGTCTTCCCCTCCTCTCTCCCTTTCTCTCTGTCCTATCCAATGATGACAGCAAAAACAACACCAATGATAACAACAACAATGACAATAAGCAACAAGGGCAACAAAAAAGGGAAAAAATAGGGATTCAGGCTGTAGCGCAGCGGGTTAAGCGCAGGTGGCGCAAAGCACAAGAACCGGCATAAGGATCCTGATTCGAACTCCGGCTCCCCACCTGCAGGGGAGTCACTTCACAGGCGGTGAAGCAGGTCTGCAGGTGTCTATCTTTCTCTCCTCCTCTCTGTCTTCCCCTCCTCTCTCCATTTCTCTCTGTCCTATCCAACAACAACAACAATAATAACTACAACAATAAAACAACAAGGACAACAAAAGGGAATAAATAAATAAAATCAATATTTAAAAAAAAGGGAAAAAATAAAATCAATATTTTAAAAAATAACAGGGGAGGAATGCTAGGGAGACAGCACAATGGTTATGCAAAGAGCCTGTCATGACTAAGGTGTCAAAAGTTCCAGATTCAGTCACTGGTACCACCATGAGCTAGAGCTGAGCAGTGCTCTGGTAATAATATTAATATTAATAATGTAATAATGGCAGAGGTAGATAGCATAATAGTTATGCAAAGAGAGCAGATCGCTTTCTCTCCTCTCCTCTCCTCTCCTCTCCTCTCCTCTCCTCTCCCTGATCAACTAGGAATACCAAAGGAGACCACCCGGACCGAAACAAGACAGGACAAGAATGACCACAGGAACCCAGTAAATCACCCGTGAGTACAAACACGCGTGGCTGGTGACAGAGAGGAGAGAGGGGCCTAAGGAGAGATTAAGTGACTGCTAACAGTTCAACAGTTTATCACTGGAGACACCACCTCCAGTCTGCTCCACAACAAGGGGACAGCTGAAGGGAGGAAAGGACTCCCCAGAGACTCACCAAGTGCAACTCTGAGTCTCCATTGCTACTACCCTCAGAATCTGGAGCAGCAACAGGGAGGGACACCAGGGGACAGAGATCTAACCGGGAAACTCAGGAGAAGACCTATACCTCTGTGGCATAGTTGAAGGGCTGTGAAAGTCTCTTTGCATAACCACTAGATTATCTCTGCCACACCCTGCTTTATCTCTTCGTCAGAAGTCAGTGATTAAGCTAAGAAGCCTATTGATAGTTTAAAAGCCCTCAGGCTCCCATAGCCTACAGGGAAGAAAAAAAGAAAGAGGCTTTTAAACCACTGAGCTCCAACTCAGGGATTGAAAAAACTGTTAACTTCCACCACAGTAAACCCTTTAATTAAATTACTTAGACACAAGTCAATCCAGGCAATAGTGATCAATAATTTGAAAAGTACTGGTAAAGGGAACTCATAACATAATATATAAAATGGTTAAAACAACAAGAAAAAATATTGGAGACTCAAACCAGGACAAGAGTCCAGCTAAAAGTCCTCCAGAGGGTGAAGCACAAAACAATGAGTTCAACATCCAAACATTAGCTAAGGAAATAATAACAGGAGTGAGTAAAGAATTTGAAAAAATTGTAATCAGAAATACAGGAACAACAAATGAGAATATGGAAGAAAATTCTAATTATCTCAAGGTTATTAGAGAGCTAAAAGCTGAAATCGCTGAGCTAAGAAGGCAACTAGCTGAACAAGCTAAAACAGTATCAGAGCAGGGCAACAAAATAGATGAACTCCAGAAAGCAGTAGAGGGCAGAGAGAATAGAATAAATGAGGCTGAAGACAGAATTAGCAAGATTGAGGATGAATTAGAGACAACTAAAAAAGAAGTAAGAGATCTCAAAAAGAGATTAAGAGATGCTGAAAACAACAACAGAGTCCTATGGAATGACTTCAAAAGAAACAACATACGCATTATTGGCTTACCAGAAGAAGAAAGAGAAGGAGACGAAGAAAGCATTCTCCAGGCCATAATAGCTGAAAATTTCTCTAGTCTAGACAACACCAAAGACATAAAGATTCAAGAAGCCCAGAGGGTCCCAAACAGAATTAACCCAGACCTAAAGACACCAAGCCATGTCATACTTAGAATGGAAAGGAATAAGGATAAAGAAAGGATCCTCAAGGCTGCAAGAGAAAAACAAAGAGTCACCTACAAAGGAAAACCCATAAGATTAGCAGCTAACTTCTCCATACAAACACTACAGGCCAGAAGAGAATGGCAAGATATCTATCGAGTGCTCAATGAGAAAGGCTTTCAGCCAAGAATATTATATCCTGCTAGACTGTCATTCAGACTAGATGGAAGCATCAAAACCTTCTCAGACAAGCAACAGTTGAAGGAAGCAACCATCACCAAGCCTGCCCTGAAAGAAGTTCTGAAAGGTCTCCTATAAACAACCAGACCACCACAAATAGGACATATATCAAAACACTCTAGAACTCTACAAGAATGGCGTTAAAATATCTTCAATCTTTGATATCAATAAATGTCAATGGCCTGAATTCACCTATTAAAAGACACAGAGTAGGAAGATGGATCAGAAAACACAACCCAACAATATGTTGTCTACAGGAAACTCACCTAACTCAACAAGACAAACACAGACTTAAAGTGAAAGGATGGAAAACTATCATACAAGCCAATGGCCCACAAAAAAAAAAAAAAAGCAGGAACAGCTATTCTCATATCTAACATGATAGACTTTAAAATAGATAAGATTTAAAAAGATAGGAATGGACACTACTTAATGCTCAGAGGATCAGTCAATCAAGAGGACTTAACAATTATTAACATCTATGCACCCAATGAGAAGCCATCTAAATACATCAAACTTCTACTGAAAGAGCTACAGCAATATATTAACAGTAACACAATCATAGTAGGGGACTTCAACACCCCACTCTCTCAACTTGACAGATCATCCAGGAAGAAAATCAGTAAAGACATAAGGGAGCTAAATGAAGAGATAGATAAACTAGAACTATTGGACATTTTCAGAGTCATTCATCCCAAGAAGCTGGAATACACATTTTACTCAAATCCACATAGATCATTCTCAAGGATAGACCATATGTTAGGCCACAAAGACAGCATCAGCCAATTCAAGAGCACTGAAATCATCCCAAGCATCTTCTCAGACCACAGTGGAATTAAACTAACACTTAACAATCAACAAAAGATTAGTAACAGTCCCAAAATGTGGAAGCTCAACAGTACACTTCTTAACAACTTCTGGGTCAAAGAGGAAATCAAGGAAGAAATCAAAATGTTTCAAGAGTTCAATGAAATTGAAGACACAAGCTATCAAAATATTTGGGACACAGCTAAAGCAGTCCTAAGAGGGAAGTTCATAGCTATACAAGCACACATTAGGAAACAAGAAAAGGCACAAATAAACAGCCAGATTGCACATCTTAAAGACCTAGAAGAAGAACAACAAAGGAATCCTAAAGCAACCAGAAGAACAGAAATCACTAAAGTTAGGGCAGAAATAAATAACATTGAGAATAGGAAAACCATACAAAAGATCAATGAAAGTAAATGTTGGTTCTTCGAAAGAGTAAACAAAATCGACAAACCTTTAGCCAGACTCACAAAACAAAAAAGGGAGAAGACCCAAATAAATCGGATAGTAAATGAAAGAGGAGATATCACAACAGACACTGCAGAAATTCAACATATCATGCGAGGCTTCTATGAACAACTATATGCCACCAAGCTAGAGAACCTGGAAGAAATGAATGATTTCCTAGATACCTACCAACTTCCAAAACTAAGTAAAGAGGAAGTGGATAACATGAACAGGCCCATCACAACTAATGAAATTGAAACAGTTATCAAAAATCTTCCCAAAAATAAAAGTCCTGGACCAGATGGTTATACAAATGAATTCTACAAAACCTTCAAAGAAGAACTAATACCTCTACTTTTAAAAGTCTTCCAGAAGATTGAAGACACTGGAATACTCCCTGCCAGCTTCTATGAAGCCAACATCAGCCTGATACCAAAAGCAGACAGGGACACAACCAAAAAAGAAAACTACAGACCAATATCTCTGATGAACATAGATGCGAAAATATTAAACAAAATTCTAGCCAACCGGATACAGCAGTATATCAAAAAGATTGTTCATCATGACCAAGTGGGGTTTATCCCAGGCATGCAAGGTTGGTTTAATATACATAAATCAATCAATGTGATCCACCACATCAACAAAAGCAAGACCAAAAACCACATGGTCATATCAATAGATGCAGAGAAAGCCTTTGACAAAATACAACATCCCTTTATGATCAAAACACTACACAAAATGGGAATAGATGGAAAATTCCTGAAGATAGTGGAGTCTATATATAACAAACCTACAGCCAACATCATACTCAATGGTGAAAAACTGGAAGCATTTCCCCTCAGATCAGGTACTAGACAGGGCTGCCCACTATCACCATTACTATTCAACATAGTGTTGGAAGTTCTTGCCATAGCAATCAGGCAGGAGCAAGGAATTAAAGGCATACAGATTGGAAGAGAAGAAGTCAAACTCTCCTTATTTGCAGATGACATGATAGTATACATGGAAAAACCTAAGGAATCCAGCAAGAAGCTTTTGGAAATCATCAGGCAATACAGTAAGGTGTCAGGCTACAAAATTAACATTCAAAAGTCAGTGGCATTCCTCTATGCAAACACTAAGTTAGAAGAAATTGAAATCCAGAAATCAGTTCCTTTTTCTTTAGCAACAAAAACAATAAAATATCTAGGAGTAAACCTAACCAAGAAAGTAAAAGACTTGTATACTGAAAATTATGAGTCACTACTCAAAGAAATTGAAAAAGACACAAAGAAGTGGAAAGATATTCCATGTTCATGGGTTGGAAGAATTAACATCATCAAAATGAACATATTACCCAGAGCCATCTACAAATTTAATGCTATCCCCATCAAGATCCCAAGCACATTTTTAGGAGAATAGAACAAATGCTACAAATGTTTATCTGGAACCAGAAAAGACCTAGAATTGCCAAAACAATATTGAGAAAAAAGAACAGAACCGGAGGCATCACACTCCCGGATCTCAAACTGTATTATAGGGCCATTGTCATCAAAACTGCTTGGTACTGGAACATGAATAGACACACTAACCAGTGGAATAGAATTGAGAGCCCAGAAATGAGGCCCCACAAGTATGGACATCTAATCTTTGACAAAGGGGCTCATACTATTACATGGGGAAAGCAGAGTCTCTTCAAGAAATGGTGTTGGAAACAATGGGTTGAAACTTGCAGAAGAATGAAACTGAATCACTGTATTTCACCAAATACAAAAGTAAACTCTAAGTGGATCAAGGACTTGGATGTTAGACCACAAACTATCAAATACTTAGAGGAAAATATTGGCAGAACTTTTTTCCCCATAAATTTTAAAGACATTTTCAATGAAACGAATCCAATTACAAGGAAGACTAAGGCAAGTATAAACCTATGGGACTACATCAAATTAAAAAGCTTCTTCACAGCAAAAGAAACCACTACCCAAACCAAGAGACCCCTCACAGAATGGGAGAAGATCTTTACATGCCATACATCAGATAAGAGTTTAATAACAACATATATAAAGAGCTTGCCAGACTCAACAACAAGACAACAAATAACCCCATCCAAAAATGGGGGGAGGACTTGGATAGAATATTCACCACAGAAGAGATCCAAAAGGCCGAGAAACACATTAAAAAAATGCTCCAAGTCTCTGATTGTCAGAGAAATGCAAATAAAGACAACAATGAGATATCACTTCACTCCTGTGAGAATGTCATACATCAGAAAAGGTAACAGCAGCAAATGCTGGAGAGGGTGTGGGGTCAAAGGAACCCTCCTGTGTAGGAGTGGTGGTGGGAATGTCAATTGGTCCAACCTCTGTGGAGAACAGTCTGGAGAACTCTCAGAAGGCTAGAAATGGATCTACCCTATGACCCTGCAATTCCCCTCCTGGGGATATATCCTAAGGAACCCAACACATCCATCCAAAAAGATCTGTGTACACATATGTTCTTGGCAGCACAATTTGTAATAGCCAAAACCTGGAAGCAACCCAGGTGTCCAACAACAGATGAGTGGCTGAGCAAGTTGTGGTATATAAATACACAATGGAATACTACTCAGCTGTAAAAAATGGTGACTTCACCGTTTTCAGCCGATCTTGGATGGACCTTGAAAAAATCATGTTGAGTGAAATAAGTCAGAAACAGAAGGATGAATATGGGATGATCTCACTCTCAGGCAGAAGTTGAAAAACAAGATTAGAAAAGAAAACACAAGTCGAACCTGAAATGGAATTGGAGTATTACACCAAAGTAAAAGACTCTGGGGTGGGTGGGCGGGTGGGGAAAATACAGGTCCATGAAAGATGATGAATGACATAGTGGGGGTTGTATTGTTAAATGGGAATCTGGGGAATGTTATGCATGTACAAACTATTGTATTAAAAAAAATAGTTATGCAAAGAGCCTCTCATGACTGAGGCTCCAAAGTTCCAGGTTCAGTCCCCTACACCACCATAAGCTAGAGCTGAGCAGTGTTCTGGTTTAATTAATTAATTAATTAATAATGAATAAAAGAATAAAACATTCTCAGGTGGGGTAGA
Source organism: Erinaceus europaeus (assembly GCF_950295315.1). NCBI lineage: Eukaryota > Metazoa > Chordata > Mammalia > Eulipotyphla > Erinaceidae > Erinaceus > Erinaceus europaeus. The sequence goes on along the minus strand of NC_080175.1, from coordinate 42,342,029 downwards.
CAGCATAATGGTTATGCAAAGAGATTCTCAAGCCTGAGGCTCAGAAGTCCCAGATTGATCCTCTGTACCACCATAATCCAGACCTGATTAGTGCTCTGATTAAAAAAAAAAATAGGGGGTCAGGTGGTAGCGCAGCAGGTTAAGCACACATGGTGCAAAGTGCAAGGACCAGCACAAGGATCCCGGTTTAAGCCCCTGGATCCCCACCTACAGGAGTGGTTGCTTCACGGGCAGTGATGCGGGACTACAAGTGACTATCTTTCTCTCCCCCTCTCTGTCTTCCACTTCTCTCTCCATTTCTCTCTGTCCTATCCAACAAAAACAATAGCAATGACAACAATAATAATAATGATACCAACAAGGGCAGCAAAATGGGAAAAATGGCCTCCAGGAGCAGTGTATTTGTAGTGCAGGCACCAAGCCCCAGAAACAACTCTGGGGGCAAAAAAAAAAAAAAAAAGGAAAAAAGAATAATAACATTGTACCCACTGAGCTATCTCCTAGACCCAAGGTTTATTTCAGTTGTTGATTAATTTTTCTTTCTTATTTTTTTAAATCTTTATCTGTGGGATAGAGACAGTCAGAAACTGAGAGGGAAGGGGGTGATAGGGAGAGAGACATAGAGACACCTGCAGCATTGCTTCACCACTTGTGAAGCTTTCCCCCTGCAGGTGGGGACCAGGGGCTGAACCTGGGTCCATGGCACTGTAACATGTGCGCTCAACCAGGTGCACCACCACCAGCCCCTTCTTTTTCTTTCCTTTTTTTTTTTGCAAGAATAGTGCTTAGCTCTGACTTATGGTGGTGCTGAGAATTAAACATGGAACCTCAAAGTCTTAGGCACTAAAGTCTTTTTGGAGAACTATTACCCTATATGCATATATCAAGTTCACATATATTTTTTAAATTTTTTTAGTGATTTAATAATAGTTTAAAATATTGTAAGATTACAGGAATATAGTTGTACACAGCACCTACCACCATAGCTCTGTGTCCTCCTCACCCCTAACTCCAGCTCTCTCCCTAAACCCAAAGGTAACTACCATAGTTTTCACAAAGCCTTAGCAACAGTTTTGGATTATCGCTGGGGATCGGTGCCTATACTTTGAATCTACTGCTCCTGTGGCCATTTTTTTAAAAATCTTTATTATTTTTATTAAATTTATTTATACAGTAAAAAATAGAAAATATTGACAAAACTATAGCATAAGGGGTAAAAATCTACACATTTCCTACCACTAGAGTTCCATCTGCCATCTCCTCCATGGGAAGCTTTCCTATTCTTTTTTTTTTTTTAATTTATTTCTTTATTGGGAAATTAATGTTTTACATTCAACAGTAAATACAATAGTTTGTACATGCATAACATTCCCCAGTTTCCCATTAAACAATACAACCCCCACTATGTCATTTTTTTTTCTTTTTTATTTAAGAAAGGATTAATTAACAAAACCATAGGGTAGGAGGGGTACAACACAATTCCCACCGCCCAATCTCCATATCCCACCCCCTCCCCCGATAGCTTTCCCATTCTCTATCCCTCTGGGAGCATGGACCCAGGGTCATTGTGGGTTGCAGAAGGTAGAAGGTCTGGCTTCTGTAATTGCTTCCCCGCTGAACATGGGCATTGACTGGTCGGTCCATACTCCCAGTCTGCCTCTCTCTTTCCCTAGTAGGGTGGGTCTCTGGGGAAGCTGAGCTCCAGGACACATTGGTGGGGTCTTCAATCCAGGGAAGTCTGGCCGGCATCCTGATGACACCTGGAACCTGGTGACTGAAAAGAGAGTTAACATACAAAGCCAAACAAATTGTTGAGCAATCATGGACCCAAAGCTTGGAAAAGTGGAGAGGAAGTATTAGGGAGGTACTCACTGCAAACTCTAGTGTACTTCTGCTTTCTTACTTTGGTGCCATACTCCAAACTCAGTCAATTTCTGCTTTGCGTTTCTACTTCTTTTTTTTTTTTTTACATGCATAACATTCCCCAGATTACCATTTAACAATACAACCCCCACTATTTCATTCATCATTTTTCATGGACCTGTATTCTCCCCACCCACCCACGCCAGAGTCTTTTACTTGGGTGCAAAACACCAATTCCATTTCAGGTTCTACTTGTGATTTCTTTTTTTTTTTTTAACTATTTCTTTATTGGGGAATTAATGTTTTACATTCAACAGTAAATACAATAGTTTGTACATGCATAACATTCCCCAGTTTCCCATTTAACAATACAACCCCCACTATGTCATTTATCATCCTTCATGGACCTGTATTCTCCACACCCACCCACTCCAAAGTCTTTTACTTGGGTGCAATACGCCAATTCCATTTCAGGTTCTACTTGTGTTTTCTTTTCTGATCTTGTTTTTCAACTTCTGCCTGAGAGTGAGATCATCCCATATTCATCCTTCTGTTTCTGACTTATTTCACTCAACATGATTTTTTCAAGGTCCATCCAGGATCGACTGAAAACGGTGAAGTCACTGTTTTTCACAGCTGAGTAGTATTCCATTGTGTATATATACCACAACTTGCTCAGCCACTCATCTGTTGTTAGACACCTGGGTTGCTTCCAGGTTTTGGCTATTACAAATTGTGCTGCCATGAACATATGTGTACACAGATCTTTTTGGATGGAGGTGTTGGGTTCCTTAGGATATATCCCCAGGAGAGAAACTGCAGGGTCATAGGGTAGGTCCATTTCTAGCCTTCTGAGAGTTCTCCAGACTGTTCTCCACAGAGGTTGGACCAATTTGCATTCCCACCACCACTCCTACACAGGAGGATTCCTTTGACCCCACACCCTCTCCAGCATTTGCTGCTGTTACCTTTTCTGATGTATGACATTCTCACAGGAGTGAAGTGATATCTCATTGTTGTCTTTATTTGCATTTCTCTGACAATCAGAGACTTGGAGCATTTTTTTTTATGTGTTTCTCGGCCTTTTGGATCTCTTCTGTGGTGAATATTCTGTCCAAGTCCTCCCCCCATTTTTGGATGGGGTTATTTGTTGTCTTGTTGTTGAGTCTGGCAAGCTCTTTATATATGTTGGTTATTAAACTCTTTTTTTAAATATTTATTTTATTTATTTATTCCCTTTTGTTGCCCTTGTTGTTTTATTGTTGTAGTTATTATTGTTGTTGTCGTTGTTGGATAGGACGGAGAGAAATGGAGAGAGGAGGGGAAGACAGAGAGGAGGAGAGAAAGATAGACACCTGTAGACCTGCTTCACCGCCTGTGAAGCAACTTCCCTGCAGGTGGAGAGCCGGGATTCGAACCGGGATCCTTATGCCGGTTCTTGTGCTTTGCGCCACCTGCGCTTAACCCACTGCGCTACAGCCCGACTCCTGGTTATTAAACTCTTATCTGATGTATGGCATGTAAAGATCTTCTCCCATTCTGTGAGGGGTCTCTTGATTTGGGTAGTGGTTTCTTTTGCTGTGAAGAAGCTTTTTAATTTGATGTAGTCACATAGGTTTATACTTGCCTTAGTCTTCTTTGTAATTTGATTCGTTTCATTGAAAATGTCTTTAAAATTTATGCGGAAAAGAGTTCTGCCAATATTTTCCTCTAAGTATTTGATAGTTTGTGGTCTAACATCCAAATCCTTGATCCACTTGGAATTTACTTTTGTATTTGGTGAGATACAGTGATTCAGTATCATTCTTTTGCATGTTTCAACCCATTGTTTCCAACACCATTTCTTGAAGAGACTCTGCTTTCCCCATTTAATAGTCTGGGCCCCTTTGTCAAAAATTAGATGTCCATAGGTGTGGGGCCTCACTTCTGGGCTCTCAATTCTATTCCACTGCTCAGTGTGTCTATTCATGTTCCAGTACCAAGCAGTTTTGATGACAATGGCCCTATAATACAGTTTGAGATCTGGGAGTGTGATGCCTCCAGTTCTGTTCTTTTTTCTCAAGATTGTTTTGGCAATTCTAGGTCTTTTCTGATTCCAGATAAACATTTGTAGCATTTGTTCTATTCTCCTAAAAAATGTGCTTGGGATCTTGATGGGATAGCATTAAATTTGTAGATGGCTCTGGGTAATATATTCATTTTGATGATGTTAATTCTTCCAACTCATGAACATGGAGTATCTTTCCACTTCTTTGTGTCTTTTTCAATTTCTTTGAGTAGTGACTCATAATTTTCAGTATACAAGTCTTTCACTTCTTTGGTTAGATTTACTCCTAGATATTTTATTGTTTTTGTTGCTATAGTAAAAGGAATTGATTTCTGGATTTCAATTTCTTCTAACTTAGTGTTTGCATAGAGGAATGCCACTGACTTTTGAATGTTAATTTTATAGCCTGACACATTACTGTATTGCCTGATGATATCCAAAAGCTTCTTGCTGGAGTCCTTAGGTTTTTCCATGTATACTATCATGTCATCTGCAAATAAGGAGAGTTTGACTTCTCTTCCAATCGGTATGCCTTTAATTCCTTGCTCCTGCCTGATTGCTATGGCAAGAACTTCCAACACTATGTTGAATAGTAATGGTGATAGTGGGCAGCCCTGTCTAGTACCTGATCTGAGGGGAAATGCTTCCAGTTTTTCACCATTGAGTATGATGTTGGCTGTAGGTTTGCTATATATATAGACTCCACTATCTTCAGGAATTTTCCATCTATTCCCATTTTTTGTAGTGTTTTGAATATAAAGGGATGTTGTATTTTGTCAAAGGCTTTCTCTGCATCTATTGATATGACCATGTGGTTTTTGGTCTTGCTTTTGTTGATGTGGTGGATCACATTGATTGATTTACGTATATTAAACCAACCTTGCATGCCTGGGATAAACCCCACTTGGTCATGATGAACAATCTTTTTGATATACTGCTGTATCCGGTTGGCTAGAATTTTGTTTAATATTTTCGCATCTATGTTCATCAGAGATATTGGTCTGTAGTTTTCTTTTTTGGTTGTGTCCCTGTCTGCTTTTGGTATCAGGCTGATGTTGGCTTCATAGAAGCTGGCAGGGAGTATTCCAGTGTCTTCAATCTTCTGGAAGACTTTTAAAAGTAGAGGTATTAGTTCTTCTTTGAAGGTTTTGTAGAATTCATTTGTAAAACCATCTGGTCCAGGACTTTTATTTTTGGGGAGATTTTTGATAACTGTTTTAATTTCATTAGCTGTGAATGGCCTGTTCATGTTATCCACTTCCTCTTTACTTAGTTTTGGAAGTTGGTAGGTATCTAGGAAATCATTCATTTCTTCCAGGTTCTCTAGCTTGGTGGCATATAGTTGTTCATAGAAGCCTCGCATGATATGTTGAATTTCTGCAGTGTCTGTTGTGATATTTCCTCTTTATTTACTACCTGATTTATTTGGGTCTTCTCCCTTTTTTGTTTTGTGAGTCTGGCTAAAGGTTTGTCGATTTTGTTTACTCTTTCGAAGAACCAACATTTACTTTCATTGATCTTTTGTATGGTTTTCCTATTCTCAATGTTATTTATTTCTGCCCTAACTTTAGTGATTTCTGTTCTTCTGGTTGCTTTAGGATTCCTTTGTTGTTCTTCTTCTAGGTCTTTAAGATGTGCAATCAGGCTGTTTATTTGTGCTTTTTCTTGTTTCCTAATGTGTGCTTGTATAGCTATGAACTTCCCTCTTAGGACTGCTTTAGCTGTGTCCCAAATATTTTGATAGCTTGTGTCTTCATTTTCATTGAAGTCTTAAAACATTTTGATTTCTTCCTTGATTTCCTCTTTGACCCAGAAGTTGTTAAGAAGTGTACTGTTGAGCTTCCACATTTTGGGACTGTTACTAATCTTTTGTTGATTGTTAAGTGTTAGTTTAATTCCACTGTGGTCTGAGAAGATGCTTGGGATGATTTCAATGCTCTTGAATTGGCTGATGCTGTCTTTGTGGTCTAACATATGGTCTATCCTTGAGAATGACCCATGTGGATTTGAGTAAAATGTGTATTCCAGTTTCCTGGGATGAATGAATCTGAAAATGTCCAGTATTTCTAGTTTATTTATCTCTTCATTTAGCTTCCTTATGTCTTTATTGATTTTCTGCCAGGATGATCTGTCAAGTTGAGAGAGTGGAGTGTTGAAGTCCCCTACTATGATTGTGTTACTGTTAATATATTGCTGTAGCTCTTTCAGTAGAAGTTTGATGTATTTAGATGGCTTCTCATTGGGTGCATAGATGTTAATATTTGTTAAGTCCTTTTGATTGACTGATCTTCTGAGCTTTAAGTCGTGTCCATTCCTATCTTTTTTAATCTTATCTATTTTAAAGTCTATCATGTTAGATATGAGAATAGCTGTTCCTGCTTTTTTTTTTTTTTGTGGGCCATTGGCTTGTATGATAGTTTTCCATCCTTTCACTTTAAGTCTGTCTTTGTCTTGTTGAGTTAGGTGGGTTTCCTGTAGACAACATATTGTTGGGTTGTGTTTTCTGATCCATCTTCCTACTCTGTGTCTTTTAATAGGTGAATTCAGGCCATTGACATTTATTGATATCAAAGATTGAAGATATTTTAATGCCATTCTTGTAGAGTTCTAGAGTGTTTTGATATATGTCCTATTTGTGGTGGTCTGGTTGTTTATAGGAGACCTTTCAGAACTTCTTTCAGGGCAGGCTTGGTGATGGTTGCTTCCTTCAACTGTTGCTTGTCTGAGAAGGTTCTGATGCCTCCATCTAGTCTGAATGACAGTCTAGCAGGATATAGTATTCTTGGCTGAAAGCCTTTCTCATTGAGCACTCGATAGATATCTTGCCATTCTCTTCTGGCCTGTAGTGTTTGTATGGAGAAGTCTGCTGCTAATCTCATGGGTTTTCCTTTGTAGGTGACTCTGTTTTTCTCCTGTAGCCTTCAGGATCCTTTCTTTATCCTTATTCCTTTCCATTCTAAGTATGATATGTCTTGGTGTCTTTAGGTCTGGGTTAATTCTGTTTAGGACCCTCTGGGCTTCTTGAATCTTTATGTCTTTGATGTTGTCTAGACTAGGGAAGTTTTCAGCTATTATGGCCTGGAAAATGCTTTCTTCCTCTCCTTCTCTTCCTCTGGTATGCCAATAATGCGTACATCGTTTCTTTTAAAATCATCCCATAGGACTCTGTTGTTGTTTTCAGCATCTCTTAATCTCTTTTTGAGACCTCTTACTTCTTTTTTAGTTATCTCTAATTCATCCTCAATCTTGCCAATTCTGTCTTCAGCCTCATTTATTCTAGTCTCTCTGCCCTCTACTGTTTTCTGGAGTTCATCTATTTTGTTGCCCTGCTCTGATACTGTTTTAACTTGTTCAACTAGTTGCATTCTTAGCTCAGCGATTTCAGCTTTCAGCTCTCTAATGACCATGAGATAATTAGTATTTTCTTCCATATTCTCATTTGTTGTTCCTGTATTTCTGATTACAATTTTTTCAAATTCTTTACTCACTCCTGTTATTATTTCCTTAGCTAATGTTTGGATGTTGAACTCGTTATTTTGTGCTTCACCCTCTGGAGGACTCTTAGCTGGACTCTTGTCCTGGTTCGATTCTCCAATTTTTTTTTGTTGTTTTAACCATTTTATATATTATGTTATGAGTTCCCTTTATCAGTACTTTTCAAATTATTGATCACTATTGCCTGGATTGACTTGTGTCTAAGTAAGTTAATTAAAGGGTTTACAGTGGTGGAAATTAACAGTTGTTTCAATCCCTGAGTTGGAGCTCAGTGGTTTAAAAGCCTCTTTCTTTTTTTCTTCCCTGTAGGCTATGGGAGCCTGAGGGCTTTTAAACTATCAATAGGCTTCAGCTTAATCACTGACTCCTGACCAAGAGATAAAGCAGGGTGTGGCAGAGATAATCCAGTGGTTATGCAAAGAGACTTTCACAGCCCCTCAGCTATGCCACCGAGGTATAGGTCTTCTCCTGAGTTTCCTGGTTAGATCTCTGTCCCCTGGTGTCCCTCCCTGTTGCTGCTCCAGATTCTGAGGGTAGTAGCAATGGAGACTCAGAGTTGCACTTGGTGAGTCTCTGGGGAGTCCTTTCCTCCCTTAAGCTGTCCCCTTGTTGGTGGAGCAGACTGGAGGTGGTGTCTCAACTGATAAACTGCTGAACTGTTAGCAGTCACTTAATCTCTCCTTAGGCTCCTCTCTCCTCTCTGTCGTCAGCCACCGGTGATTTACTGTGTTCCTGTGGTCATTCTAGTCCTGTCTTATTTCGGTCCAGGTGGTCTCCTTTGCTATTCCTAGTTGATCCGGGAGAGAAGAGGAGAGGAGAGGAGATAAAGCGATCTGCTGCTCGTAGCTCCGCCTCTGGAAGTCCATCTTTAAAAAAAAAAAAAAAAAAAGACAGAGAGATAGGAAGGAGAGAGAAAGAGTAGAATAGAGGGAGGGGAGCAAAAAAAAAAAAAAACAATAACACCAAAACACTGGAGCTTCCCTGTGTGGTGGGGACCAGGCTCAAACTTGGGTCATGCACAAGGCAAAGCAACGCACTGTCCACATGGCATATTTTGCCCAACCTAGATTTGACTTTCAGATAAGCAGCAAACACTGTGGTTACTCCATCCCAGATATACCCACTGTGGCTGAAGTTTCTTGTGGTTGACTTGTGAGTTTAGTCTCCCTGCCCATTGGGCACTCACTCCCAGGCACTGCACTTCACAAGTAGCACTATGAGAGCTCTGAGGGGGTCAGGACAGAAGGAAACCAACTCCTCAGGGCTCAGAGCAGCCTAGGTACTAGCACAGCCTGCTCCCCAAGTTGGATGCTGTGTTCAAGCCTGGATGCCAGTCTATAAAATAGCACAGGGGTGTGGGCAGGAGCCACTCAAGCGCTGTCCCAGGCCTGGTGGCCAAGACCAGCATTAAGAAGACACCCCTGGGGGTTGGGTGGTGTGAAGACCTGAGTTCAAGTCCCTGGTCCCTACCTAGGGTGGGGGACAGGGGAGATGTATGAGTGGTGGAGCAGTGCTGCACATGTCTCTCCTCTCTGTCTCTTCCTATTTCTCTGTCTCGCCCTTAGTCAAAAAAAAGTGGAGGGAGTGACCACCAGGTATAGTGGAGTCATGCAAGCACTGAGCCCCAGTGATAACCCTGGCAGGAAAAAGCTTTGGGAGTCAGAGACATGGCTTACTGGGCAGGTGTCTGATCATTTGCAAGCAGCCCAGGTTTGAGCACTGGCACCACATGCAAGATGACATGGCAACAGGGGAATTCATGGTGCTGGAGTGTCTCTCCCTCTTTTTATATCTTTTTGAATGAAAAAGTGACCTGGGAGTCCATGAGTGGGGAAATCACACATGTATGAGGCCCTGCTGCTATCAAAAAAAAAAAAAAAAAGACACAACTAGGTAACAATAAGGGCAACAGGGAGTTGGGCAGTAGCGCAAAGGGGTAAACATACGTGGCGCAAAGCGCAAGGATGAGTGTAAGGATCCCGGTTCAAGCCCCCGGCTCCCCACCTGCAGGGGAGTCGCTTCACAAGTGGTGAAACAGGTCTGCAGGTGTCTCTTTCTCTCCCCCTCTGTCTTCTCCTCCTCTCTCCATTTCTCTCTGTCCTATCCAACAACAATGACATCAATAATAATGACTACAACAATAAAACAACAAGGGCAACAAAAGGGTATAAATAAATAAACATTTAAAAAAAAAACCAATAAGGGCAACAAAATGGGTAAAAAATGGCCAGGCACCAAGCTCTAGGAATAACCCTGGAGGAAAAAAAAAAAAGTAATACACCTCTGCAAATGGTGTGTATATTAAAACTTGTTTCATCACTCATGAAGCTTCTCTCCTGCGGTGGGAATGGGGATCTTGAACTTGGGTGCTTGAGCATGGTAGCAGGCACTCTACCAGGTGCATCTTCTCTTACCAAATGAAAATGGCTGAAAGGCACAAGAGAAGTCCCTTCTGACAGACTGAGCATCAAAATGCTTCTATCTAGGGAAAAAGGGTGGCGTTTGGGTGTGGGGGAGAGTGCCTTCCCTGCATGAATCTGTATTGCCTATGACTGCCTCCTGGGGACACTCCCGCCAAGGCCAAAGTCCCCAGACAGATAAAGCCCCAAATGCTGAGTCACTGATCCTCATGCGAGGAGAGGATGCTGGAGTGGGAAGCACACTTGAACTGCTTTCTGCTCTGGGTCCAGAGGTCTGCAGGAACTCTGTTCACCGATTTCTTATCGCCATGGCTACCTCAGCTGTCTGATCAGAGTCCTCCCCTGCTTAGAAGACACCTGTTCCTTGGTGTTATCTTCTGCATTCTCAACACGTGAGCATGCTATCTTTTCAAGGAAACCAAGCCTGCATTTGAGCCTGTGTGGGACTTGGTAACGAACACTTAGGTTTTCTCCTTTCATCTTCAGATGAGCCTTCAAATGTGGTTTCCCTCTTGGGACAGCTGTACCTGCCCCTGCTTCCAGGCTTGACTGGCCAGACCTCCAGTTAAGGAACAGACAAGATACTTCCTGGAGTCTGCAGTTTAGGAAAGGTCAAGGTGAACCAATGGCTTCTTCTGTTTCCTCCCCGTCCCCCCATCCCCAGTCAGAGCCTTCCCCATTCCTGATTTCACAATCCAGGCAGGATTTTGATTTTGTTTTGTCTTGTTTCTTTGATTTTTATAATGTTTTGTTTACTTGATTTATTATTTTTTACTTATACACATTTTACCAGAGCACTGCTCAGCTGTGCTTTGTAATGGTGCAGAGGATTGAAACCTGGGACCTCTGGTGCCTCAGGCATGAAAGTCTTTTGCAGGACTGGGGATACAGCTCACTGGTTATACATGCAAAGAGTCTGGGGCCGGGTAGTGGTGCACCTGGTTGAGTGCATATACTACAGTGTGCAAGGACCCAGGTTCAAGCCCCCAGTCCCCACCTACAGGGGGAAAGCTTCACGAGTGGTGAAGCAGGGCTGCAGGTGTCTTTCTCTCCCCGTCTTCCCCTCCTCTCTCCATTTCTCTCTGTCCTATCCAACAATGACAATAACAATAATAACTACAACAATAAAACAACAAGAGAAAAAGGGAATAAATATTAAAAAAAAAAAAAAGGAAAAGGGGCCAGGTGGTAGTGCAGTAGGTTAAACACACATGGTGTGAAGTGCAAGGACTAGCATAAGGCTCCCAGTTCAAGCCCTTGACTCCCCACCTGCGGGGGTGGGGGTCACTTCACAAGCAGTGAAGCAGGTCTACAGGTGTCTATCTTTCTCTCCTCCTGTCTTCCCCTCCTCTCTTGATTTCTCTGTCCTATCCAACAATGACAGCAATAACAACAATAAGAACAAGAACAATAAACAAGGGCGGGGGGGGGAGTCAGGCAATAGCTCAGTGGGTTAAGCACATGTGGCGTAAAGCACAAGGACCAGCGTAAGGATCCTGGTTCGAGCCCCCAGCTCCCCACCTGCAGAGGAGTCGCTTCACAGGCAGTGAAGGTCTGCAGGTGTCTGTCTGTCTTTCTCCCTCTGTCTTCCCCTCCTCTCTCCATTTCTCTCTGTCCTATCCAACAATGATGACAACAATAACTACAACAATAAAACAACAAGGGCAACAAAAAGGGAATAAATAAAAATAAATAAACAAGGGCAATAAAAGGGGGGAAAAATGGCCTCCAGGAGCAGTGGATTGGTAGTGCAGGCACTGAGAGCCAGCAATAACCGTGGAGGCAAAAAAAAAAGAAGAAGGAAGGAATAGTAGCCGGAGAGCAGCACAGTGGATTAAGCACACATGGCGTGAAGCACAGGGACCGGTACAAGGATCCCAGTTCAAGGCCCTGGGCCCCACCTGCAGGGGGTTGCTTCGCAAGTGGTGAAGCAGGTCTGCAGGTGTCTTTCTCTCCCCCTCTGTCTTCCCCTCCTCTCTTGATTTCTCTCTGTCCTATCCAACAACAATGGCAGCAATAACAACAACGATAAACAACAAGGGCAACAAAAGGGAAAAAACAGCCTCCAGGAGCAGCAGAGTCCTACTGCAGACACGGAGCCCCAGCAATAATCACACAGAGCCCCAGCAATAATCTGGAGGCAAAAAAAATAAATAAAAAGATAAATACTTTAAAAAAAAAAGGGAGAGAAAGAAGAAAAAGAAAAAAAAAGTCATTTGTAGAACCATTTTGCTATCTCCTCCACCTCCAGGCAGGATTTTTTTAATCAGCAAGAGACTGGAAGAGAAGGAGAGAGACCATAGCACCTCCCTACTTGGTGCTGGGATCAGACCTGGCAGTGTGCACAACCTCCCTGTGAGCTTTATCTCTGTTCCAAAGCTCCTCACACATCTCAAGGCTGTGCCCTGTGCTTCCCCCCAGGGACACAGCAGACAGTCCAAAACACAGAGGTGTCTGTGGAAGCCTCATGTGCTCACACCAGCCAGGGGGAGGGAACATTCCCTACCTTCCCTGCCGTGAGCCCTGTGTGTGCGTCAGCTGGCCTGAAAATGGGTCAGATAAGCCCAGAAGAGCTGTTGACAGCAAGAACGCCTGGCTTATCTCCCTGGCGAGGTGCCACATGCACATCCACATCCCAGAGCCTTTCCGGGATCTCCTCTGGGCACCTTTGTTAGGGGCAGAGGTCTAGGCATCAGATCTAGAGCCTGCTTTTCTGCTTGTACAAACATAATGGTCCTGGTCCAGGGCTGCACAGAGAGGAGGCTTCTGAGGCCTTGTACACCTGCAGCTGGAAGCTCAGACACTCAGCCCTGCCCTGCACTGTGCTACAGATACCACCAAGTGCTAGGAGCCATCCTCACTCAGCATATGGCCCAACTCCTGAGGTTCCTGCCTCCCAGGCTGGGAAGAGCCCCAAGGACACCTCTACTAAACTGGCTAGTCTGCAGCTCCAAAGCAGGCCCTCAATGACATCCAACCCTGCCCAACCTCATCCACTGTGATCTCCTCTCAGAGCCTCTAGACTCCAGCTAGGAACTGGGAATAAGTCACCTTCTTGGGCAGGAGACAGCATAATGGTTATGTAAAAGGCTCTCATCCCACCTGCAGGGGAGTCGCTTCACAAGCGTTGAAGCAGGTCTGCAGATGTCTATCTTTCTCTCTTCCTGTCTTCCCCTCCTCTCTCCATTTCTCTCTGTCCTATCCAACAACGATGACAGCAATAACAACAAGGGCAACAAAAGGGAAAAATAAAATGATCAGAATTAAAATGTACTTTAAAAGGAAATAAAGGGTGGGGGTAGATAGCATAATGGCTATGCAAAGAGGTCTCACACCAGAGGCTCCAAAGTCCCAGGTTCAGTCCCCCACACCACCATAAACCAGAGCTGAGCAGTGCTCTGGTAAAAAATAAATAAACAGGGAGTTGGGCGGTAGCGCAGCGGGTTAAGCACACATAGTGCAAAGATCAGCATAAGGATCCCGGTTTGAGCCTCTGACTCCCCACCTGCAGGGGAGTTGCTTCACAGGCGGTGAAGCAGGTCTGCAGGTGTCTGTCTTTCTCTACCCCTCTGTCTTCCCCTCCTCTCTCCATTTCTCTCTGTCCTATCCAACAATGACAACAATAACTATAACAATAAAACAGTAAGGGCAACAAAAGGGAATGAATATTAATAATAATAATAAATAGGGTGCCGGCAGTAGCACAGCGGGTTAAGTGCACATGGCATGAAGCACAGGGACCATACGAGGATCCCAGTTCAGGTCCCCAGCGCCCCACCTGCGGGGGGAGGGGGGTTGCTTCACAATTGGTGAAGCAGGTCTGCAGATATCTGTCTTTCTCTCCCCGTCTTCCCATCCTCTCTCAATTTCTGTCTGTCCTATCCAACAATGACAGCAATTAACAGTAATAATGGTACAACAACAACGATAAACAAGGGCAACAAAAGGGGGAAAAAGCTTCCAGGAGCAGTGGATTTGTAGTGCAGGCACCGAACCCCAGCAACAACCCTGGAGACAAAAAGAATAAATAAATAAAATAACAATAATAACAATAACAAAGGAGTCAATCACCCTCTCCAGGGACTGTTGCAAAGACACGGGGTAGATGCTCCACACGGGTCTCTGCACACAACTGTGTAGTGCTTGACCTCCACCAGGCCCAGCCCTCACCAGGATATCCCTGAGCAAAGCAGCCTTCAAGAAGGGACAGCAGTGCCAGGCAGTGGCACAGCTGATATAATGTACAAGTCATCATGCATCAGGACCTGAGTTCAAGCTTCCTGTCCCCACCTGCAGGCGGGAAGCTTCACTAGCAATGAACAGGCTGCAAATGCTTCTCACTCTCCTCTTCCCCTTTCTCTTGTCCTACTTGTCTCTATCACAATTAAATATTTATATATGTATATATATATGTTATCTCATAATTTTGTAATAAATCAATAAAACAGAACAATTTTTTTTAAAAAAAAGAGCCAAGGGTAGGTGGTGGTGCACCTGGTTAAGTGCACATAATACTAAATGCAAGGACCCAGGCAAGGATGTGGGTTTGAGCCCCCACTCCCACATACTGGAGGAAGCTTACAAGCAGTGCAGGTTTGCAGGTGTCTACCTTTCTCTCTCCCTATCTCCTTCTTCTCTCTCAATTTCTGTGTCCTATCCAATAAAATGGAAAAACCCACCTGCCAGGAACAGTGGATTCATAGTGCCAGCACTGAGCCCCAGTGATAACATGGAGGAAAAAAGGAAGAAAGAAAAAATAGCCATCAGGGATGATGGATTAATCACAGACATCAAGCCCATGACAACACTGGTGGCAAGTTATGGGATATATATATATATATACACACTCTATGGGCAGTCCACCTGGTAGAACGCACATGTACTATGCACAAGGACCCATATTCAAGCCTGCAGTCCCCACCTGCATGGCGGGAAGGCTCCACAAGTGGTAAAACAGTGGTGTGGGTGTCTCTCTCTCTCCATCTCCCCCTCCCCTCAATTTGTCTTAATCCAATAAATTCAAAATATGCTCCAGGGCCGGGTGGTGGCACACCTGGTTGAGTTCATGTATTACAATGCACAAAGACCCGGGTTCAAACCCCAAGCCCCCACCTGCAGGGGAAAGCTTTGCGAGTGGTGAAGCAGGGCTGCAGGTGTCTCTCTCTCTCACTCCCTTCCTTCTTGATTTCTGGCTGTCTCTATCCAATAAAGATAATGATAAATTTTTTAAATTTTTAAAAAATTGTTTAAAATATATATATATGCTCCATGAAACACTACTCAGCAACTTTTTAAGAAATGGTGTTGTCAAATGGATAGACTCAGAGGTGATTATGCTTTGTGAGAAAAAGATGAAAAACAACTATTGAATGGTTTCACTTTTAACTATGAAATTTAAAAGACATGTGTACATGGTGGTCTAGGAGGTGGCACAGTGATAAAGCTTTAGACTCTCAAGTATAAGGTCCCGAGTTTGATCCCCGGCAGCACATGTGCCAGAATGATGTCTGGTTCTTCCTCTCTCCTCCTATCTTTCTCACAAATAAACAAAATCTTAAAAAAAAAAAAAAAATACACATGAACTTGCAGGGGGGAAAAGTAAACTATAAAATTGTGATAAATATGATGGGTATCTTTGGGAAGGTGGGGACACAGAACTCTGCCAGTTGGTATGTTGTAGAACTATATAAGCTGTAATTTTATAACCTACTAATAATCACAAGAAAGGCAATAAATATAAACTAGGTAGACAAAGTTAAAAAAAAAAAAAAAACAGGACGATGAGGGCACTGCTTTGCCATGTGCATGACCCAGGCCTCCACTGCACTGAAGGAAGCTTCAGTGCTATGGTATCTTTCACGATCTCTATGGGAGGATAGGGGACAGGAGGGGGGATGACATCATTATAGGTTATTATTCAAAGTGCACAACTCCCTTTCTATCCAGGCTGGTTCTGGGATGCAAGCCGAGATGACAGGGTCAGAGAGGGAACCATGTCAATGCAAGACTGTTTTCTTTTAAATTTTTTTTATCATTTTTAAGAGATACAGAGAAAGAAAGACCAGAGCATTGCTGAGCTCTAGTTGTTGATGGTGCTAGGGAATGAACCTGGGACCTGAGAGCCTCAGTCTCGAGTTGTTTTGCATGACCATCATCGGTCTCCCCAGCCCAGGTCACCACCTTCATTTTTATGCACCTTCATTTTTTTACCATGTAGAACCAAGTGTGCTGTGTGTATGTGACAGTTGAGCAGCTTGTCGTGGTCCAATTCAATTACTTTTCTTTTTTAATTTTTTTTTTCTTTTTAAAGTGGGGGAGTGCGAACACAATTACTTTTCTAAACAGACAGCAGAGCAGCACTCTGCATCCAAAGTCCCCCAGTGCCATCCTTGGTGCTCCATGCCACACCAAGGCTCAAACCCAGGGCCTCACAGACAACCCCCCCTCACCCCCACCCCGGTTGTTTAAGTCCCAGGTCAGGTCTCTCCTCCTAGCCCAACAGGGGGCGCAATACACCAGCCAGGCCAAAGCCCTGAGCTCTCCAGTCAGCCTCTTCTCCAAGTGGAGCCCACAGAATGGTCTAGCACATGGCCAGGTGGTGGCGCACTTGGTTAAGCGCACACATTACAGTGCTTAAGGACCCAAGTTCGAGTCCCTGGTCCCCACGTGCAAGGGGGAAGCTTCATAAGTGGTGAAGCAGTGCTACAGGTGCTTCTGTCTCTCTTCCTCTCTATCTCCTCTCCCCTTCTCAATTTCTGTCTCTATGCAATAACAATGATCAAAATTTAAAAAAATAAGAATATTCCAGCACAATGCCTGGGGGACAGCAAGAGCTCACCAGGCTGCTATGTTGGGTCAGCAATAACTGTTCCTCCCTTTTTTAAAGGTTTGTTTATGCAAGATAGAGAAACAGAACAATCCAGAGCTTTACATGGAATGCCAGGGATTAGACTCAGGACCTCATCCTTCCAAATCCAGCGACCTCCCAGGCCCCCAATGGCTTCTCCATTGTGTGTCCAAGCCCAGGCTGACCACACTGCGTTGGGTCCTGCCTCATGCCACTCACTGGTAAGCCAAGCTTTGCAACTGAAGTGCCCCATCACACCCAACCTGCTAATGCTCAGATGATAACAGAAGGCAGAGGGTGAGGGGAGACAGCATAATGGTT
Source organism: Erinaceus europaeus (assembly GCF_950295315.1). Taxonomy (NCBI): domain Eukaryota; kingdom Metazoa; phylum Chordata; class Mammalia; order Eulipotyphla; family Erinaceidae; genus Erinaceus; species Erinaceus europaeus. Next base: position 42,325,036 of record NC_080175.1, on the reverse strand, counting down.
ATGCAAACAGACTCTTGTTCTTGAGGCTCCAAGGTCCTGGGTTCAATCCCCAGTACCACCATAAACGAGAGCTGAACAGGGCTGAAGGGAGGGAGGGGGGGCGACAAGAAAACACTGTGACCCCAAACCTAGTTTCACCTGCTCCAAGCCTCACCAAAACAGTAAGCAGAGGCCCAGCCTTGAGCTGGGAGCTGGTCTTCCTTTCTAGAATACTCAGGCAGCCCCAGCTCTGCTCTGCTGCTCTGACTCTCCTCACTAGTGGGCCTGATAAGCAGGTAAGACAGTGACTCTGGAGAGCAGGCAGCCATAAAGGGGCCTACCTACCAGCTGAGCAGAGAGCAAAGGCACAGAACACGCTGACATCACATGACCGTGTGCACAGGCACGTCCAGGTGCAGCTGGGAGGTGACCATGTAGGCAGAGCACATGCCACTGTGAGGCCCTGTTTCAATCCCCACATGGCATGACGAGGGGCAAAGCTCTGGCATCTAAATCTCAAAAAACAAAGAACTGAGAGGAGCTGGCTTTCCCTGGATGCCCTTGGGCGGAGGGCTGGACTTAAAGCAGCTAGAGCAGGTGTCCTCCCTTCTGTGCTCCCCTCCTTACAGTCGGGAAATGACATCACGTAGGTAGGGTCATAGGAGCTGAGACCGAGACCCTGGTGGAGGTGATACCACAAGGCCCCAGGAAGCACAGTTGGTGCACCTGCCTCCTGAAGCTGCTCTTGTCCTGAAGTGTCTGGAGAAGGTCCTTTCTTACACGCAGGAAACATGAGGCAGGGCGGCTGGACTCTTTTATTTTGCTGTAAGGGGTGCCGGTGGCAGCGCAAGTCCACAACTCCAGCTGCCCCACAAATAGTCCACACAGGGTGGGGGTGGCAGGACTCCCACTCCCCACTCTGCTCAGGCCAGAGGGGACCCTGAAGACAGTCCAGGAGGCCTGTTGCCCTCAGGAGGGCTTGGCTGAGGGTCTGGTCTTCTCTCTTCTGTGCTTGAAGCTGCGCAGTGGGTTCTGAGTCTTCATCCTCTACGGGAGCAAAGCTGCAGGTTAGTTGGGGAATGAAATGTGCTGTCTGCCCCTATGAGAACGAGCACCATGGGGAGGGTGGCTGTGCCACTCAATGGCAGCGGCAGGAGGCACCAAGCCTGACTCTGCTCCATTGCTAGAAGTGGGGAGGTCACTTCTTAGGGCTTCTCTTCTCCCTCCCTAGGGCAGGACACAAGCAGACTTGTGACAGTGGGACAAGGTGGCAGACAGGGAGGGAGCCCAGAAGCTGTCATCAAATCCCCTAGAGACATACCCTGCCCTTCTGTGACGAAGGAAGCTTCTTCCGTTTCTTGTGAGGTTGCACAAGGCCACGCAGGGTGGGAGGGACTGGAAAAGATGAGTGAGTTTTGAGAGGAACCCTCTCTATACCCCCACCTCAATCCCAGGCTGAGCCTCATATCTGAAGTGCCTACGAGCATGCAGTTGTTATTCTTGAGTGCACAGAACAGGGATCCCCACACAGAGCCATGGGGGGGGGCCTGGTCTTGTACTCCCTGCAGCACTTGACTCTGTAACTGTTGTATGCTTTACATTGGGTTGTTCTAGCTCTCCCCCTGCCAAGAAAATTGGTTCAGTCCTGCTAGTTTCGCAGGCCCGCTTGTCCCCGCCTCAAGGAACCCTGAGAGAGTTCCAGAGTTTGAGAGTTCTTGGCACCGCCATGTGAGAAGGAGGCAGGAGAGTTTTGTTTGGTGATTAGTTTGGTTTAGTTTATGAATCGTTGTTCTTGAATACAGAAATACAGCTTCCCTGCCCAGTCGTGTGTCCACGAGTCTCTGTTACCCGCCCGTGAAGCTAGCCCGGCCAGCTGGAGCCTCCGAATTTTAACAACAAATGGTGCCCACGTGGACCTGACCTGCGCATCTCTCAGATAAGTAAAGACAATTTGGCTACCTATGTACTATGGCCTTCTCTTCTGCTTGTGAAGAGATCTCCAAAGGCCTCTGCCCTTTCTTCACGAGATTGTTTCGCTGTTTCTGGAACATTTATCTCTGGACCACTCTGTGGTTTCCACTCGCTCGGGCGAACTCAGAACAGCCAGCGGAGTTGGGAAGAGCCAGCGGGCGGGAGTGAGGCGTGGAGCTGCCTGGTTGAGGAGCCAGCCAGCCAGCCAGCCAGCCAGCTGGCCGCGCCCACACAACTCCACACACCGCGCCCGCAACCCCACAGCCCGCAGGAGCCCGATGCCAACACGCTGGAGCCCAATGCCAACACGCAGGAGCCCAATGCCAGCACTCAGGCCAGCCCACAGGAGCCGGCTCTCCACCACGTGGCGCAGGGCACTGGACGCGGGATCCCTCCACGTTGCTCGGCCACTGCGAGCAGGGCAGCAGATATGACAGGGCCATGGAACAGGACAGCAGACATGGCAGGGCCATGGAACAAGACAGCAGATATGACAGGGCCATGGGGCAGGGCCGTGGCGGCCTATCATGGCCGCTACCCCAGGGCATCTCGGCCTGCGCCTTCTACAAGGCTGGCCCGCCCGCCCTCGGGCTATGAATTCTATACAGATCCCAGACCTCCTGGACCCCCCGGGCGCCCTGCCGAAACTGGGCACTCTGGCCGAGATCCTCAGCTCCAGTCTGAAGGCAGACAAGCTGGAGTATGCAGAGATTCGTGCAGAGATTGCAACCTGCAATTCCTTGAAGTGGAGCTGCGTGGGAGGCCACCTCCAGATGGTGACCCCCCCAACAACTAAGACAGTACACATTTAAATTTGTGTTTAAAATGACATGTCTTCAACAAAGGTATTCTCATAAAGATAAAATTAACTTACATTTAAAGTCTGAGGTAAAAATTAGTTAACAATCAATATATTTTAACTAAGTTGGTCTAAACAAGACCTGCGCACACCTAGGGTGTGTCTCCATCTTGAATAGGTGTAACAAAAGGTTAAATAGACTTGTTGATATGTAAAACTCTCGATTACCTTCTCTATTAGAAATGGTAGATTGCACAATGGCTATGCTAATTATTCTCATGCCTGAGGTTTTCTTTCCTGCTCACACCTAGGGTGTGTCTCCATCTTGAATGGGTGTAACAAAAGGTTAAAAAGACGTTGTTGATATGTAAAAGTCTCAAATTCCGAAAGTCTCAAATTCCGGGGGTCGGGCGGTGGCGCAGTGGGTTAAGCGCATGTGGCACAAAGCGCAGGGACCAGCGTAAGGATCCCGGTTCGAGCCCCCAGCCCCCCACCTGCAGAGGAGTCGCTTCACAGGCGGTGAAGCAGGTCTGCAGGTGTCTATCTTTCTCTCCCCTTCTCTGTCTTCCCCTCCTCTCTCCATTTCTCTCTGTCCTATCCAACAACGAATTGCGTCAACAAGGGCAATAATAATAACCACAACGAAGCTACAAGGGCAACAAAAGGGGGCAAAAAAAAAAAAATGGCCTCCAGGAGCGGTGGATTCATGGTGCAGGCACCGAACCCAGCAATAACCCTGGAGGAGGAAAAAAAAAAAAGTCTCAAATTCCTTCTCTATTAGAAACGTTAGATTGCGCTATGGTTATGCTAATAACAAGTTTTGTTTCATAGTAAGTAAATTGCAGCCAGCTGCCTTTGGGACTCTAGGCCGTTCCCCGCCCCCATGCAAATGTCCGTTGAGACATGTACGCCCCCAGAGGCAAGAAATTTTTTTTTTAAGCTGATAAAGTTTTGCCCACAGAGGCAAAAAATGGCCCCCTCAGGCCTTCCCTTGGCAGCACACTGGTTCTTGTTACTTGCTTACATGTTTCTCCATGTTTGTGCCAGCTTCTTTTTAAAAAATGCCTGTATGATAGAGGTTTCTGTTCACCCCACTCCCCTGATACTGTGGTCATTTAGTTAAAAAGAAAAGGGGGAATTGTTGTATGTTTTACATTGAGTTGTTCTAGCTCTCCCCCTGCCAAGAAAATTGGTTCAGTCCTGCTAGTTTCCCGGGCCCGCTTGGCCCCGCCCCAAGGAACCCTGAGAGAGTTCCAGAATTCCAGAGTTCGAGAGTTCTTGGCGCCGCCATGTGAGAAGGAGGCAGGAGAGTTTTGTTTGGTGATTAGTTTGGTTCAGTTTATGAATCGTTCTTGAATAAAGAAATACAGCTTCCCTGCCCAGTCGTGTGTCCACAAGTCTCTGTTACCCGCCCGTGAAGCTAGCCCGGCCAGCTGGAGCATCCGAATTTTAACAACATGTAACAGGACAAAACATGTGCCTGTGCGTATGTTGGTACAAGCTGTTTGAGGTTTGTTTTTTGTTTTTAGACAGAGGGTGAGATAGAGGTGACAGAGAAGAGAGACACCACAGCACTGCTCTACCACTCAGGAAGTTTTCCTCATGCAGGTGTTCCCATATGACCCTGGGTCCTTGTACATGTTGAAGTGTGTGTTGTACTGGGTGAGGCAGGCAGGCAGGCAGGCAGGCAGGCAGGCAGGCAGGCAGGCAGACAGACAGACACACACACACACATTCTCAATGACTGTTCTAGACTCTAGCCGTCCAGCCCAGCACCCTCAGTCCTCCACCACCCTGTCACCCCCTTCACCACAAAGGAGCTGCCTGGGAAGTTTCTGGTTCATTCTTTCCCTGTATCTCCCACCAAGTGAGGCAGAGGGCCCCTGTGCTGCCTCAGTTTCCCCATCTCCATGAAAGAGCAACTCCTACCCTGCAAGATCTTATGGACAGGTGTCCACATGCCCAAGTCTGTACTCGTGTCTGTGCACATGGGCACTACCAGCCCCCAGGGCCCCATGACTGGCAGCACATGGTGGCAGAGAGCAGAGCCCACTCACCCAAGTAATCAGGGACGTGGCCCAGATGGGGCTTCACCACGGCTGGGTGCAGGGGCAGGTCGTGCCGCAGCAGCTGGAGGTCCCTGGGGTTGTCTTCAAAGTATGTCTGCATAGGGAGAAAGTATGGTCAGCCTCTCCTTGGCTACTGTGGGGAGGAGGGTGTGACAGGGTGGTTTGGGCCTGAGAATGGAGGCAACAGAGACCATCCTGCTATCCTGGCCTAGGACGCCTTGACCCTCCTGAGGCAGCTACTACTATGCTCTGCACACAGCTGTGAAGGCTTGGCCCCAAGCTCCTCTCCCTCCCTGTGAGGCTCGTAGCACCCTCCTTGCTCAGCATGATGTTGTAGCTGCTCTGTCTGGACATGCAGCCTCCAGGCTCCTGTCCTTATCCTAACATGCCCACTGTGCCTCTATGGTGGAGTCTCAGGCACTCATGCCTCTCGTGTTCATACAGTGCTGCTTCTACTATGGGCCCATGCATGCTCACTCTGGTGCGATGGGGGCCTGGCTAGAGCCCGGCTCACATGCATGGGAAGGTAGGCACCCTCCCAGATGAGTTGTCCCATGCCCTACTGCCCTGCACCCACCCCCCGCACCCCTCTGCTGCCCCACACACCTTGAGCTTCTCCGAGTGCAGAAGCTCTTCCTTGATCTCCTTTAGCCGGGCCTCTCGGATGGCCTGCTTGGTCACCGAGCGCATGGCGTCCTGGGGGTCGACAAGAGTGGTCAAGGTGGGAGATGAACAAACCCCCCCTCCTCACCTGGATGCCCACCCCAGCTCCCACTCACCCTACAGCGGTAGCGGAAGCCCTCAATCTCCTCCATGCGAAACTGATAGGGAAGCAGGACGGGTGACCCGTTCTCTGTGGGGTTGGGGGAGGGGCAGCAACAAGAGTCCCTCAGGCTGAGAGTCAGGGCCCCTGGCCCCTCGGGAACTAAAGTTCACTCCTTCCTAGTGTGTCACATACGCAGCCAAAAGTCTGCATCTTCCAGCAGGGTGGTGGCAGTTGCTCTACAATGCTGTACACAGGGTGGCCCACTGTCCCCGAGGCTCAGGACCCACCCACCTGACCTCTTTGCTGCCCAGAGGACACTTAGGTCACAGTGGGTCCGTGCAGGGCAGAAGCACCACCTCAGCCTGACCCTGTTCTAAGCTGTCTCAGCAGTGCACAAAGTTACCAGATACTCATGACAATGATGATGGGGGATAGGCATCACTTGCTTCAGGTAAGGAACAAGCAGACTCCCTCAACCTCCCCACCAAGTACATCCTGGACCACCACCTTACACAGAGGGCCCAGAGGCTTAATGCCAGAAGGGCTGGTGTCCTTCTCTGGCCCCCACAAGAAACTTTGACTTTTTTTTATTTTTTCTTTTTAGACTGAGACAGAGAAGGCAGAGACAGAGAGATAAACAGAGAGATAACAGCACAGAAGTGCTCCTTCAGTGTGGTGGAAAATGGCCTCTAATCTGGGTTACAACATGGCAAAGCAGTGCACTAGCCAAGGGAGCTATTTTGCCAGCACAAGACACTCTGTCCTGATCTTCCTGATACCTTGTGTGGTAGGCAGTGCTGCCCACCCAGAGGTCACCAAGACCTGGCAGCTCAGTTGGTGAAGAGTCCCACTGAGAGCTCCCTCTCGCAGGGTCATCTCCTAAATCACCACCAAGCCCTTCAGCCCTTCCCATACCCAGGCAATCACTGACTCTGAATCCCACTGGCATGTCTGTGGAGGGGGCAGTGGCTACCATGAGGCAGGAAAGGATGGACAATGGGGTGGAGAGCTCCATGGTTCCAGTGAGAGGGTAGCTGATCATGCTGGGTCCCCACTGCCACCACCAGCACTGGTGAAGGCCCTGTGAGAGAAACCTTGCCCATGTCTGGGCCAGAAAGAGCCAGCCTCTTACCTCCGCTGAGCAGATGCTCAATCTTGCCCAGGTGGGACTGCTCTGTGGGCAGCACGAAGGTCAAGACTGTGCCCGGGTTGTTGGCACGCGCCGTCCTACAAGGGGAGAGGCCCTGCCTGTGTCTATGGACCAAGTCCTTTGGTGTGTTCCCTCATCATTCCACCCAAGTGCCCACCCGGCACACCTACCTGCCCGCACGATGGATATAAGCCTCCGGGGTGGGGGGCAGGTCAAAGTTGAGCACGGCACTCACATGGTGGAAGTCGATGCCTCGGGCCACACCTGCCTCAGGATCTGAGGCCCTATAGGGAAACATCCCAACCTCAGATTGACCCTCCCTGTCTATGGCAGGTACTCCCCCAAGCTTAGTAATCATCCAGCACCCTAAACAAGACCTTGGAAGGAACCACAAGGCCCCAACATACCAGTAATTAGTATAAGAACTACTCTACAGGATAGGGAAGTAGGGGACAGCCTAGAGCTTTGTCACTCAGACAGGCCCCTGCTCTCACCTCAGCTCTAGGGTAACAGTAGAACTCACTGGCCCACAGGGTCCCCTGAAACCACTTCTATGCTGATAACCCACCAAGCACAGGCTTGGGGTTTCCCTCCTCCAGAAACATCCTCCCAACAGGTCACAGACCTGAGCCCCTGGTCAGCTCCCAGGTCACCTCCTCCTCCATGCCCATCCCCATGCCCAGGCAGCCAGGCCAGGCCCCCTGCTCAGGCACTACGGTTTCAGTCTTCTGAAAGGCTGGGAAACAGATTTCTGTGGAGTTCTAGGGGCAGAGAAGTGAACTTACTTGTCCCCCTTGCTCCCTCGGCCCCGCTGCTTGCCCTTGACTGTGGAAACCAGGACTTCAGCATCAGTTGCTATAACACAGTCATAGAAGCCTTGGTTGAACTGTGAGATGATGTGACATCTGGGGGGGGGGTGAGACAGACACAACACTCATTCAACATACAGTCTGCAGACACTAAGGCAAACATTACCCAACCATTAACCCAACCCCTTTCTGACTTTTCTTAAAACTTTTCCTTACCCCATGGAGTTACAGCAGGTATTCTCAGAGCTGAGAAATAAGTGACTATCATGATATAAAGTCAGCTACTATTAAATGGGAAAGAGTGGTGGCACACTTGGTTAAACTCACATTAATGAGCAAGGACCCAGGTTCAATCTCCCAGTCTCCAACTGCAGGGGGCAAGCTTCACAAGTGGTGAAGCAGTGCTGCAGGGGTCTCTCTGTCTCTCTTCCTCTCTATCTCCACCTTCCCTCTCCATATATGGATATCTCTCACAAATAAATAAAGGTAATAAAAAAGAAAGGAAGGAAGGGGCAAGAGTGGGGCTAGGCATACAGCATAATGATTCTGCAAAAGGTCTCTCTTGCCTGAGATTTTGAGGCACCAAGTTCAATCCCCAGTACTACCATCAGCCAGAGTTGAGCAGTACTCTATATGATAGGAAATTTCCAATTTTTAGCTCCTGGATATGTTTATAATATATGCTTCTAATCTGATTGTGATACATTTGTAAGTAGGCCTCAATACAGGACAGAAAGACTGACAAACTAATAATGGGTTAAGAATGTGTGGAAATTCTGAGATAGGGCGGGTGGCTAGTGCAGGCTGGCCTTCACTGGGTGAGCAAATAATAACAGGTAGAGACAATGAAGGTCAGACAGAACTTTGACCGAGAAGGCAGCTTCTGTAACCCTGGCTAGCTTCTGCCCTCCTAAAAGGCAACCCCCACCCTACCCCAGTGGTCTATCTTGTGCTGAGGCTAACCTTTCCCAGACACAGCTATGCAGGAAAGATAACAATAACTAAGACAACCAGGCCCTGAGGAATGGGTACAAGTCCACCCCTTAACCTTGCAGCCTCTGCTTCTGTAATGCTTCTGCTCTCAGCCTGCACCCCCTATATAAGCTTGTACTGTCCCTTTGTTTGGGGCCAGAGTTATCAAAAAGATCTGAGCTCCTGGCCTATGCATAAATAAAAGGCCCCTTTCTTCCTCCACCCACCTCGGCTTCAGGCATCTTATTAACAGTTTCCTTAACATCTAGGGTGTGTGTTTGTGTCATTAAAATAAAGCAAGAGGGGTGAGGGTAGATAGCCCAATGGTTATGCAAAGTGACTCTCGTGCTTGAGGCTCCAAAGTCCCAGGTTCACTCCCCTGCATAATCATAAACCAGAGCTGAGCAGTGCTCTGGTTAAAAAAAAAAAAAAAAAAAAAAGTAATAATAAATAAATAATAAAGCAAAGAAAGAGGGAAAGGAGGAGCCAGGTGGTGGCAACTTGGTTAAGCCCACACATTACAGTGTGCAAGGACCTGGGTTCAAGCCTCTGGTCCCCACCTGCAGGGGTAAAGCTTCACAAGTGGTGAAGCAGGGCTGCAGGTGTCTCTCTGTCTCCCTATCTCCCCCCTTCCCTCTCAATTACTGTCTCTACCCAATAAATTAATTTCTTAAAAAAGAGAGAGAAGGGAGTCAGGTGGTAGTGCAGCGGGTTAAGCACACGTAGTGCAAAGCACAAGGACCGACATAAGGATCCCGGTTCGAGCCCCCGGCTCCCCACCTGCAGGGAGGTCACTTCACAAGCGGTGAAGCAGGTCTTGCAGGTGTCTATCTTTCTCACACCCTCCTCTCTCCATTTCTCTCTGTCCTATCCAACAACGACAATAGTAACTACAATTTTTAAAAAAAAAGGCAACAAAAGGGAATAAATAAATATATTCACAATGGAATACTACTCAGCTATAAAAAAATGTGACTTCACCGTTTTGAGCCAATCTTGGATTGGCCTTGAAAAATTCATGTTAAGTGAAATAAGTCAGAAACAGAAGGATGAATATGGGATGACCTCACTCTCAGGCAGAAGTTGAAAAACAAGATCAGAAGAGAAAGCACAAGTGGCACCTGAACTGGAATTGGCGTACTGTACCAAAGTAAAAGACGCTGGGGTTGGGGGGGGGGGAATACAGATCCAAGAAGGATGACAGAGGACCTAGTGGAGGTTATAGTATTATTATATGGAAAACTGAGAAATGTTATGCATGTACAAACTATTATATTTACTGTCAAATGTAAAACATTAATTCCCAAATAAAGAATTTTTTTTTTAAAAAAAGGGCAACAAAAGGGAATACATATTTTTTAAAGAGAGAGAGAGAGAGAGAAAAAAAAAAAGTGTGGAGGGTAGATAGCATAGTGATTATACAAAAAGATTCTCATACCTGAGGCTCAAGTTCAATCCCCTACACCACCATAAGCCAGAGCCAAGCAGTGCTCTGATGTGTGTGTGTGTGTGTGTGTGTGTGTGTGTGTGTGTGTGTGTGTGTGACGAGGGGGAGTAGAAGATAGACAGAGGACCTGGTGGGGGTTGTACTGTTATGTGGAAAACTGAGAAATGTGATGCATGTACAAACTATTGTGTTAACTGTCGACTGTAAAACATTAATCCCCCAATAAAAAATAAAAATAAAAAGAGAGAAAAAAAAATTAGAAAGAGGGCCAGGATACTGCATACCAGTCAAGTGCATACTTTACCATGTGCAAGAACCTGGGTCAAGACCCTGGCCACCACTTGGGAACACAATGCAAAGGGAAAGTTTTGTGAAATATTACAGTGTCTTGTCTTCTCTCTCTCCCTCTCTTGTCTTCCACCATCTAAAAATAATAGTCTTGTGGTCCAGGAGGTGGCGCAGTGGATAAAGTATCGGACTCTCAATCAAGAGGTCCTGAGTTCAGTCCCCAGCAGCACATGTACCAGAGTAATATCTGTCTCTTTCTCTCTCCTATGTTTCTCATTAATAAAATAAATAAAATCTTTTTTAAAAAATAAAATAAAATAATAGTCTGCCAGGAGTGGTGGGATTGGTCAGGTGCAAAACCTTGGTAACAAAAAAAAAAAAGGGGGGGTGGGGAGTCGGGTGGTAGTGCAGCGGGTTAAGTGCAGGACCAGCATAAGGATACCGGTTCGAGCCCCAGCTCCCCATCTGCAGGGAAGTCTCTTCACAGGAGGTAAAGCAGGTCTGCAGGTGTTCCCCCCACCCCCCACCTTCCCCACCCCCCTCCATTCCTCTCTGTCCTATTCAACAACATCATCAATAACAACAATAAAAAGGGGGGAGAGTAACAGCAACTGAACTAAAATTTACTCAGCTGAGCAGGGCATACATGCCTGAGGGTTCTGATTCAACCCCCACCACTGCAGTGCTACTAGAGTGGTGCCTTGATTTCTTTCCTTCTTAAAAAGACTTTTTAAAAAAAAAAAAAAAAACCAGCATGTGAGAGACAGACAGAGCCAAAACATTGCTCTGGTACACTTGATGCTGGGGACCGAACTCAGGATCTCATGCGTGAGAGTCCAGTGCTCTAGCCACTGTGCCACCTCCTGAGTCACCTTTCTCATGAAACTATCTCATAGGAGGTAAAGAAACAGGAGCAGTTAAGCGGGTCTTCCATCTGCAGCCCCCATCTTCAGCTCATCTCATCCATAACACCAGCATGGCAAACCTGGAGCGCAGTGGGAGCTCTCCATTGAGCACACAGGTGGGGATGCTGAACTGCTCCAGGAACAGACGCAGCCGGTAACTCCTCTCCAGGGTGTTGACAAATAGCAGTGACTTGCCCCGAACCAGTGACAGTTTGAGCAGTGCATACAGCAACAGAAACTTATCTTCCTCGGTCTCACAGACCACCTGGAACTGCTGCAACTGGTCTGACCCTGGCAGCTGTGACTCCTGTAACTTGAGGGTAACCTGGGGGAGGACAAGTCTATGGTCAGGAGAAAGGAGACAGGAATGTCTGTTCAGGGCATCCTAGTTCCCTCCAGCATGGAACCTAAGGAGCTAGGAAGCATGGACCATGGGAGGCTACAAGCTTCACATGTCCAATCCCCAACACCAACAGAGAAGGAAAATACAAGAAAGCTTTCACGAGCAGGGGTAAATAGCATAATGGCTATGCAAAGAGACTCAGGCCTGAGGCTCCCAAGTCCCAGGTTCAATCCCCTGCACTACCAGAGTGCAGTGCTCTGGTTAAAAAAAGAAAGAAAGCTTTCACAACACTCTAAGCGCGCTGGTGTTCAGATGCCATAAAACCTCATGGAAGGGAGTTGGGTGGTAGCGCAGTGGGTTAAGCACAGGTGGCGCAAAGCGCAAGGACCGGCCTAAGGATACCAGTTCAAGCCCCCAGCTCCCCACAAGCGGGGGGGGGGGGCACTTCGCAAGCGGTGAAGCAGGTCTGCAGGTGTCTTTCTCTCCCCCTCCTCTCCATTTCTCTCTGTCCTATCCAACAACAATGACATCAATAACAACAATGAAACAGCAAGGCAACAAAAGGGAATAAATAAATAAATACCTCACGGAGACCATTAGGGTCACAGAACCAGTAGAACTACTTCGAAACTGAATGAAATGAGGGCGATCCTACCTCCACAACCTTTCAGAAGAGTCAAGTCCACATATGGCAAGAATTCTAGTCCTGCTGTTGGAAGCAACCTGTCTAGCCCTTGCTGGTCCCCATTCGGATCTTTAGATGAACCCCTCCACTTCCACATCTGCAACCACCATAGTGATTTTAGATTGGAGGAGGTGATAACTAATTTCTAGATGCTACTGATTTTCCCACTAGAAACACTAAAAGGTTCTTTGAGAAGGAAGGATCACATCCTTTTGAGTATTGTATGCCAGTGGTTCCAGACACTTCTGCAGGGCCCTCACCGGATTGTGAAGGACCAGCTCCTTAAGTGCTTGTACATCCTCGTTAAAAGTAGCTGACATCAGAAAAGCCTGGTAAATCCGGGGCAAGTGGCTGAAATGAAACAAATCCCCATTAGACTCTCACTCTACAGGCCTCTGACAGCTGAATTTTAGGTTTCTCTGCTCTGGGTCTCTAATCACAACCCCTGTCGGCCTCTCTCTTCCTTACCAGAGAAGACTCTTGAGTTCCTCCTCAAAGCCAAAGGAGAAAAGAAGATCGGCCTCATCAACCACCAGCAGCTCTAGGGAATCCCGCAGCTTCAAGCTGTCCTGCTGCAAGTGGTTCAGTATTCGAGACGGGGTCCCAACCACCACGTCAGGCTTCTCCATCAGCACGGCTCTGTGGGGGTGGCAAAGCAGCAAGTGGAACTTGACCCTGGCCCAACCCTCTTTCGTGCAGCACTCACCCAACCCCACAACCCATAGGCAGCTTCAGTGCCCTACTGCATTGTTCTCACCCACCTCTGAGAAGCTAAGTCTTCAGCAGCTGACACATTGGCCACTCGGATGTCTCGAGCACAGTAGGCAGCGAGCTGCTGGATCATGGACTGGGCCTGCCGTGCCAGTTCCTTGGTGGGCACGAGGACAAGGCCTCTCACTGCCTGCTCTATGGCTGGACCTGTCTGCAAGAACAGGAATTAGAGTCAGTCATTATAGATTAGTCTGTTACTGCAGCACGTGGTGTTCTTCTCAGCTTCTTCCATGCACTGTGGCTGTGATTCAACTGTTGCGGTTTCAACAGAACAAGTGAGCTGCATTCTGATCAGCTCCTCACATCTAGTATCCACCTGTGAATGTGGAACAGAGGATTCTTCCCCCATAAACTAACTTTTAAGAAAAATAACTTAACAGTAATGAAATGTCTAAGATTTAAGGAGCTGAAGTCTCACAGTAATTCTACAAAACTGAATATATGTATGAACGTGTATGTGTGCGCATATGCTCAGAAAAGAAAATAAAGGGAGTAGGGCAGTAGCACAGCAGCTTAAGCGCACTTGGAGCAAAGGGCAAGGACCAGCGGAAGGATCCCTGTTCGAGCCCCCGGCTCCCCACCTGCAGGGGAGTCATTTCACAATCCATGAAGTAGGTCTGCAGGTGTCTTTCTCTCCTCCTCTCTGTCTCCCCCATCTCTCTCCATTTCTCTCTGCCCTATTCAACAATGACGACAACAATAATAATGACAACAATAAGGCCCCACACCTATGGACATCTAATCTTTGACAAAGGTGCCCAGACTAGTCAATGGGGAAAGCAGAGTCTCTTCAAGAAATGGTGTTGGAAACAATGGGTTGAAACATACAGAAGAATGAAACTGAATCACTGTATTTCACCAAATACAAAAGTAAATTCCAAGTGGATCAAGGACTTGGATGTTAGACCACAAACTATCAGATAACTTAGAAGAAAATATTGGCAGAACTCTTTTCCACATAAATTTTAAAGACATTTTCAGTGAAACGAACCCAATTACAAGGAAGACTAAGGCAAGTATAAACTTATGGGACTACATCAAATTAAAAAGCTTCTTCACAGCAAAAGAAACCACTACCCACCAAAGTAAGAAAGCAGAAGTATACTAGAGTTTGCAGTGAGTACCTCCCTAATACTTCCTCTCCACTTTTCCAAGCTTTGGGTCCATGATTGCTCAACAATTTGTTTGGCTTTGTATGTTAACTCTCTTTTCAGTCACCAGGTTCCAGGTGTCATCAAGATGCCAGCCAGACTTCCCTGGATTGAAGACACCACCAATGTGTCCTGGAACTCAGCTTCCCCAGAGACCCATCCTACTAGGGAAAGAGAGAGGCAGACTGGGAGTGTGGACCGACCAGTCAACGCCCATGTTCAGCGAGGAAGCAATTACAGAAGCCAGACCTTCTACCTTCTGCAACCCTCAATGACCCTGGGTCCATGCTCCCAGAGGGATAGAGAATGGGAAAGCTATCAGGGGAGGGGGTGGGATATGGAGATTGGGCGGTGGGAATTGTGTGGAGTTGTACCCCTCCTACCCTATGGTTTTGTTAATTAATCCTTTCTTAAATAAAAAAATAAAAAATAAATAAATAAATAAATAAAAAAGAAAGAAAAAAAAAAAAAAAAAAAAAAAAGAAACCACTACCCAAACCAAGAGACCCCTCACAGAATGGGAGAAGATCTTTACATGCCATACATCAGACAAGAGTTTAATAACCAACATATATAAAGAGCTTGCCAGATTCAACAACAAGACAACAAATAACCGCATCCAAAAATGGGGGGAGGACTTGGATAGAATATTCACCACAGAAGAGATCCAAAAGGCTGAGAAAAACATGAAAAAATGCTCCAAGTCTCTGATTGTCAGAGAAATGCAAATAAAGACAACAATGAGATATCACTTCACTCCTGTGAGAATGTCATACATCAGAAAAGGTAACAGCAGCAAATGCTGGAGAGGGTGTAGGGTCAAAGGAACCCTCCTGCATTGCTGGTGGGAATGTCAATTGGTCCAACCTCTGTGGAGAACGGTCTGGAGAACTCTCAGAAGGCTAGAAATGGACCTACCCTATGACCCTGCAATTCCTCTCCTGGGGATATATCCTAAGGAACCCAACACATCCATCCAAAAAGATCTCTGTGTACACATATGTTCTTGGCAGCACAGTTTGTAATAGCCAAAACCTGGAAGCAACCCAGGTGTCCAACAACAGATGAGTGGCTAAGCAAGTTGTGGTATATATACACAATGGAATACTACTCAGCTGTGAAAAAGTGACTTCACCATTTTCAGTCAATCCTGGATGGACCTTGAAAAAATCATGTTGAGTGAAATAAGTCAGAAACAGAAGGATGAATATGGGATGATCTCACTCTCAGGCAGAAGTTAAAAAACAAGATCAGAAAAGAAAACACAAGTAGAACCTGAAATGGAATTGGCTTATTGAACCCAAGTAAAAGACTCTGGGGTGGGTGGGTGGGGAGAATACAGGTCCATGAAGGATGATAAATGACATAGTGGGGGTTGTATTGTTAAATGGGAAACTGGGGAATGTTATGCATGTACAAACTATTGTATTTACTGTTGAATGTAAAACATTAATTCCCCAATAAAGAAATAAATTTAAAAATAATAATTACAACAATAAAGCAACAAGGGCAACAAAAGGGAATTAATTAATTAATTAAAAAAAAGAAAAAATGAAAACTATTTACTTAAGGCTACTACAAATCAAGGTAGTGGGGCCTGGACTGGAACCAATGTAACCTGAGTTCCAGTGCACAGCAATAGCCATAGCCATAGCCATACCCAGGCCAGTCTTTGCAGGCAAGAAGCCAAATGAAGGGCCCAGGAGGTGGCACAGTGAATAAAGTCTAGGGCTTTCAAGCATAAGGTCTCAAGTTCAACCTCCGCATCCCATGTAGCAGAGTGATGCTCTGACTCTAACAAGTAAATATGTCAATGTAATACTCTGGTGTGTTTCTCTCTCTCTAGCAAATAAAGTCTTTAAAATTAAAAATATTGGTCTGGGAGGTGGCGCAGTGGTAAAGCTTTGGACTCTCAAGCATGAGGTCGAGAGTTCAATCCCTGGCAGCCATGTGCCAGAGTGATGTCTGGTTCTCATAAATAAATAAAAAAGGAGGGGAGGAGGAGGGGGGAGGAAGGGGGAGGGGGAGGAAGGGGAGGGGAGGAAGGGGAGGGGGGAGGGGGAGGAGGAGGGGGAGGGGGAGGAGGGAGAGGAAGGGGAGGAGGAGGGGGAGATGGGGAGGAGGGGGAGGAAGGGGAGAAGAAGGGGGAGGAGGGGGGAGGGGAAGGAGGAGGGGGAGATGGGGGAGGAGGGGGAGGAAGGGGAGGAGAAGGGGAGGAGGAGGAGGAAGAAGAGGAGGAGGAAGAGGAAGAGCGGTAGCGCAGCAGGTTAAGCGCCATTGGCTGCAAAGCACAAGTACCAGCGTAAGGTTTGAGTCCCCGGCTCCCACCTTCAGGGGAGTCGCTTCACAGGCGGTGAAGCAGGTCTGTAGGTGTCTTTCTCTCTCCTTCTGTCTTCCCTTCTCTCCATTCCTCTCTGTCCTATCCAACAACAACTACAACAATGAAATAGCAAGGATAACAATAAGTAATAAATAAACAAATATTAAAAAAAAAAAAAGAAAAACCTGATTCTTAGCTGAGACTGGAGGACGGAAACACAGATTGCCTGCAAGCCTACCGGCTTCCCTGCCCCTGCTCACCGCCTTCCTATGGAGGAGCAGCTGCAGCATCGGAATGGCGTAGGCGGCAGTCTTCCCCGAGCCTGTGCGGGCCCGAGCCAAAAGATCCTTCCCCTCCAAGGCCAGCGGGATGGCTTTCTCCTGGATCAGCGTAGGGCGCGACCAGCCCAGGTCGGCGACTGCCTAGGAAAAATGAAGCCTGATTCAGACCCACTCAGCCTCCAGCACCCCCACGGATGAGACTGTTCTCCTCCGGGCCCACCAGCCCTCCTGGTTACCTGCAGAAGCCGGGGGTCGAGCCCCATGTCTTGGAAACCGAGGGATTCTGCTTCAGCCATGCTGCCGTTCCGCGTGCTACTGAGCATGCGTGGTCGGAAGAATTCAACAACACAAGGGCGGGGTCCAACCAACCACCAATCAGCGTTGAAAAAATAAATCCTTCCCGGAAGTGCTGAATTCTGAGCTTCCGGTCTCAGCTAAGCTTAGTGGCAGAGGTACTGTGTGCCACTGTATGAAGTCAGGGCTCAGAGGTTGTCCAGGAATCCCCGACCTAGAGCTCCGTGGCCGCTCCCCTTTTTTGACCCACTTCCTGTCTCTGCGCTGACCGCTGCAGGCTGCAGGCTGGGCCCACTCAGAGTGACCAGCCACTGAGGGTCGCCTGCATCCAGCTGCCATGGGACAGCTTGCAACTTGCGATTCCGCTTTCATTTAGCCTTTCTTTTATCAGCTTTTATTTTTCTTTTATTATTCTTTTATATATATTTTTAAATTTATTTTATTTACTTATTTATTTATTCCTTTTGTTGCCCTTGTTGTTTTATTGTTGTAGTTATTACTGATGTCATTGTTGTTGGATAGGATAGAGAGAAATGGAGAGAAGAGGGGAAGGCCGAGGGGGAGAGAAAGACACCTGCAGACCTGCTTCACCACCTGTGAAGCGACTCCCTTGCAGGTGGGGAGCCGGGGGCTCCAACCGGGATCCTTCCGCCGGACCTTGTGCTTAGCGCCATCTGCGCTTAACCCGCTGCGCTGCCGCCCGACTCCCTCTTTTATATTTTTTATCAGCTTTTTAAAATTTTATTAGCTTTCTTTTATCACCTCATAACAACACTAGGTACACTCACCTATTTTCAGCTATTTATTTACAATAATGAGCGAGAACCAGAGCTTCACTCGGGCACATGTGATGCCTGTGATTGAATTGTCCAATGCTTTTCTTTTTTTTTTTAAAATACAGAAAATTGAGAGGAAAGAGGGAGAGAGTGGTCCGGGAGGTGACACAGTGGATAAAGCATTGGATTCTCACGCATGAGGTCCTGAGTTCAATCCCCAGCAGCTCATGTACCTGAGTGATGTCTGGTTCTTTCTCTCTTCTTCTATCTTCATGAATAAAAAAATAAAAATCTCTCTTTTAAAAAGGAGACAGAAAGGGATCTCTGCAGCCCTGCTTCACCGCTTGTGAAGGTGTAGAACAGGTGGCTTGAACTTGGGTCCTTACCTTACCGCCTGGCCCCCAAGGCTAATGGTTTGTCTAAATTTAAGTATATAGAATTTAGAAACTGGGTGGGGGGTGTGGGGAGAATACCTCGCTTGTTTAGTGCACCTGCCTTGCTATTCACACAGTCCAGATTAGAGCCTAGTCCATCCCCACGCCTGTCTGACGGGTGAAGCCTAGACATGACAAGACCAAAAGAAAAAAAAATGTAGCGCAAGGGCCGGCTTAAGGATACCGGTTCGAGCCTCCGCTCCCCACCTGCAGGAGGTCGCTTCGCAGGTGGTGAAGCAGGTCTGCAAGTGTCTATCTTTCCTCCTCTCTGTCTTCCCCTCCTCTCTCCATTTCTCTCTGTCCTATCCAACAACAACAACAGCTATGACAGCAATAACAACTATAACAAGCACAACAACAAGGGCAACAAAATGGGAAAAAATAGCCTCCAGGAGCAGAGGATTCGTGGTGCCGAGCCCCAGCAATAACCCTGGAGGCAAAAATATGTAGCAAGGCTGCACTACCTGCTGGAAACTCTAGATGGAGAATTTGTTTAATGCTTTTTCCACTTTGACTGTGGCCACCTCCTTCCGTGGGTTGAGTCCTCGTATCTAATTTATGTGACCTTTGCCTCCCTTTTCAATATTTTTTTAATATTTATTTATTCCCTTTTGTTGCCCTTGTTGTTTTATTGTTGTAGTTATTGTTTTCTGTCTTTCTTGTTGGATAGGACAGAGAGAAATGGAGAGAGGAGGGGAAGACAGAGACGGGGAGAGAAAGATAGACACCTGCAGACCCACTTCACCACCTGTGAAGTGACTTCCCTGCAGGCAGGGAGCCAAGGGCTTGAACCAGGATCCTTAACATTGGTCCTTGTGCCTGGTGCCATGTGACTTAATCTGCTGCACTACCAACTCCCCCTTTTCAATATTTAAGACTTTGGTTACCTTGGGCCCACCCCATAGCTTGGGATAATTTCCCTGTTTTATTTCAATTTTTATTATCTATTTTATTTTTATTTATTGGATATAATTAGAAATAGAGAGAGAAGGGGAGTTTGGGAGAGAGACAGAGACACCTGCAGCACTGCTTCACCATTGGCAAAGCTTTCCCCCTGCAGGTGGGGACCAGGGGCTTGAACCTGGGTTCTTACACATTGTAACGTGTGTTCAACCAGGTGCACCACAACCCAGCCCCAATTTCATTTTATTGTATGTATTTGTGTGTGTGTGTGTGTGTGTGTGTGTGTGTGTTTTGCCTCCAGGGTTATTTCTGGGGCTCGGTGCCTGCACCACGAATCCACTGCTCCTGGAGGCCATTTTTTCCCATTTTGTTGCCCTTGTTGCTGTTATTGTTATTGTTGCCACTAATGTTGTCATTGAATAGAACGGAGAGAACTGGAGAGAGGAGAGGAAGATAGAGAGGGGAAGAGAAAGAGACACCTGCAGACCTGCTTCACCGCTTGTGAAGTGACTCCCCTGCAGGTGGGGAGCCAGGGGCTCCAACCACTTCGGGCCATGTGCGCTTAACCTGCTGAGCTACCACCCGACCCCCTGGATTTGTGGGGTTTTTTGTTTGTTTGTTTGTTTTATCACTGAGACTTTACTGCTCTAAACTGACACTTTCCATATAGAAATAGAGAGTCTAAAAGAGAAGGAGAAAGATCACAGCACCAAAGCTTCCTCCAGTGAGGTGGGGGCTGGGCTCAAACCTGTGTCGTTGGGGGTCAGGCGGTAGCCTAGCGGGTTAAGTCACATGGCACCAGGCACAAGGATCGTGTAAGAATCCCAGTTCAAGCTCCCAGCTCCCCACCTGCAGGGGGATTGCTGCACAAGTGGTGAAGCAGGTCTGCAGGTGTCTTATCTTTCTCTCCCCAGCTCTGTCTTCCCCTCCATGTATTTGTGTTTTTAATGTGACACCAGCAATGAACTTGACCTCACACGTGTGTGTGTGATACCTGAGTGGCCTCCTGAGCCCAATTTTGTTATATATATGGAGAGAGAGATAGAGAAGATTGGGTGGGGGTTAGATAGCATAATGGTTATGCAAACAGTCTGTCATGCCTGAGGCTCTGAAGTCCTAGGTTCAGTCCCCCACACCATTTAACCAGCTGATCAATGCTCTGGTTAAAGGGGTGGGGGGAGAAGAGTGGTCCAGATGGTAGCACAGTGGAAAATGCATTGGACTCTCAAGCATGAGGTCCTGAGTTCAATCCCCGGCAGTGCATGTACCAGAGTGATATCTGGTTCTTTCTCTCTCCTATCTTTCTCATTAATAAATAAAATCTTTAAAGAAGAAGAACATTCACACATTTAAAAAAAAAAAGTAAAGAGAAGAGAAACACTGCAGCAGTGTCCCACCATTTGTGGTGTTCCCAAGTGACACAGGGCCTCCTGCTTGCTCAGTCTCCTATTTCACCAGATGAGCTATCTCCCAGCCCCCCACCCCCACACCACTTATTTTATTTTTTAATTTATTCTTTTTTTATATTTATTTCCCCTTTTGTTGCCCTTCCTGTTTTTTTATTGTTGTAGTTATTATTGCTGTTGTTACAGATGTCATAGTTGGATAGGACAGAGAGAAATGGAGAGAGGAGGGGAAGACAGAGAGGGAGAGAAAGATAGACACCTGCAGACCTGCTTCACTACCTGTGAAACGACTCCCTGCAGGTGGGGAGCCGGGGGCTCGAACCAGAATCCTTAAGCCTGTCCTTGTGCTTGGTGCCACATGCACTTAACCCGTTGCGCTACCGCCCAACTCCCAATTTATTCTTATTTTTAAATTTTACATATATTTTCACCACTCCCATCATCCCCCACCCCTATAAATAACCACTATAGTTCTTCCACAGTCTTGAAAACAGGTGGATTTTTTTCATATTTATATATTCAATTCTCTTTTTTTTTTTTGCATTATCTTTATTTAGTTATTTATTGGATAGAGACAGCCAGAAATCAAGAGGAAAGGGAGTGATAGAAAGACAGACAGAGAGACACCTACAGCACTGCTTCACCACTTGCAAAGTTTTCCCCCTGCAGGTGGGAACTGGGGGCTCAAACCTGGGTCCCTGAGCACTGTAACATGCCCTCAACCAGGTGTGCCACCACCCAGCCCCTCAATTCTTTTTTTTTTTTTTTAACCAGGGAATTGCTCCGTTCTGGTTTATGGTGGTGCAGGGATGCCTCAGGCATGATAGTCTCTTTGCATAACCATTATGCTATCCACCCCCACCCTGTCTCTCTCCCCATTTCCTCTCGAAATTTCTAGCTGTCATTATCCAATAAATATAATAATTATTATTTAAAAAGAAATAAAGATAATAATTATTATTTAAAAAGAAATTAAAAAAGAAAGAACTATGGCCCAGGAGGTGGCACAGTGGATAAGGTATTGGATTCTCAAGCATGAGGTCCCAAGTTCAGTCCCCAGCAACACATGTACCAGAGTGATGTCTGGTTCTTTCTCTCCTCCTATCTTTCTCATTAATAAATAAATAAATTCTTTTTAAAAAAAAAGGAAAGAAAAGAAAGAAAGAATTTAGCCCTCAGAGACATGGTTCAGTGGGCAGAAGCTGTGCTATGTATGTGTGAGGCCCAAGCTCAACACCAGCTACCACATCATGACAGCAGTGGTCCAATCTTTCTTTTTTTTTTTTTTTCTTTAGATTTTATTTATTTGTGGTCTGGGAGGTGGTGCAGTGGATGAAGTGTTGGATTCTCACTGAGTTCAATCCCCAGCAGCACATGTACCAGAGTGATGTCAGGTTCTTTTTCTCTTTCTGTCTCTCCTCCTATCTTTATTAATAAATAAATAAAATCTTTTTTTAAAAAGATTTTATTTATTTTTTATAATATGGATTTTATTTTACTTGCTTTTTAAAAATATTTTATTTTATTTATTTATTCCGTTTTGTTGCCCTTGTTGTTTTATTGTTGTAGTTATTATTGTTGTCTTCGTTGTTGGATAGGACAGAGAGAAACGGAGAGAGGAGGGGAAGACAGAGAGGGGGAGAGAAAGATAGACACCTGCAGACCTGCTTCACCGCCTGTGAAGCGACTCCCCTGCAGGTGGGGAGCCGGGGTTCGAACCGGGATCCTTATGCCGGTCCTTGTGCTTTGCGCCACCTGCGCTTAACCCGCTGCGCTACAGCCCGACTCCCCTATTTATTTATTAATGAGAAAGATAGAAGGAGAGAGAGAAAGAACCAGACATCACTCCGATACATGTGCTGCCGGGGACTGAACTCAGGACCTCATGCTGTGTGTCCAATGCACCATCTCCTAGACTTCATGCTCTAGTCTCTTTTTGCCTCCAGGGTTATTGCTGGTGCTCGTGCCTGCACCATGAATCCACAGCTCCTAGAGGCTATTTTTTGTCCATTTGTTGCCCTTGTTTTATCGCTGATGTGGCTGTTATTATTGTTATTCATGTTGTTGTTGTTGGATAGGACAGAGAGAAATGGAGAGAGGAGGGGAAGACAGAGAGGGGGAGAGAAAGAGAGACACCTACAGACCTGCTTCACCGCCTGTGAAGCGACCCCTGCAGGTAGGGAGCCGGGGGCTCGAGCCGGGATCTTTATGGCGGTCCTTGCGCTTCGCACCATGTGTGCTTAACCCGCTGCGCTACCGCCCGACTCCCTATGCTCTAGTCTTTCTTCCTTTCATAAAATCAACTTTTTTGAAAAAATTAAGAAGCTGAGGAGATAACCTAATGGTTATGCAAATAGACCTTTAAAAATATTTCATTTATTTTATTGGGAGAGATACAAAGAAACAGAGAAAGAATGACAAAAAGGAAGACTAGTTCACTGCTCAGTGCTGGCTTATGGTGGTGCTGGGGATTGAACTTGGGACCTCAGAGCCTCAAGCATGACAGTTTTTTGAATTACCATTATTTCCCCAGTCTGCAAATAGACTTTAATGCCTGAGTCACCAAAGGCCCCGGGTTTAATCCTCAGCATCACCATAAACCAGAGCTTCTCTGGTTAAAAAAACAATAAATAAAAGGAGCCGGTGGTGGAACACATGCTTGAGCAGTGAGGCAGTGCTGCAGGTGTGTCTCTCTTTTCCTCTCTACCTCCCCTTTTCCTCTCGATTTTTCTCTGTCTCTATCCAATAAATAATAAATTAAAATAAGAATAGTAATAATAATAATAGTATAATAGTAATAATAATAATAATAATAATAATAATAAATGAGGGGGCCAGGTGGTGGTGGACCCAGCTGAGTGCACACATTACCATGCTCAGGGACCTGGGTTCAAGCTCCCCACTTGCAGGGGGAAAACTTCAGGAGCATTGTATGTCTTTCTCCCTTTTATACCCCCAACCCTCTCAATTCCTCTCTGTCCTATCAAATGAAATTTTTAAAAAAAGGAGGGGCCAGGCAGTGGCACACCTGGTTAAGCACACAAATTATAGTGCACAAGGACTCGGGTTCAAGACACTGGTCCCCATCTGCAGGGGAAAACTCCACGAGTAGTGAAGTAGGGATGCAGGTTATCTATCTCTTTCCTTCTCTACCTCTGCTCCTCAATTGCTCTGTCTGTGCCCAACAATAAGTAAATAAAGATTTAAAAAATATATTGAAAAACAGGAAAATGCCCACCAGGAACAGTGGATTCATAGTGTCAGCACAAAGCCCCAGCAATAACCCCGGTGGCAATTAAAATATATATAATAATAGAGGGCTGGGGAGAGAGCATAGGGTTCTGCGAAAGACTTTCATGCCTGAGGCTCTGAGGTTCCAGGATCAACCCCCAACACCACCATAAGCCAGAGCTGAGCAGGATCTGGTACATACAATAGGTATGTAGATAAATAATGATAATGACAACAATAACCATAAATGAAAAAATTTTTAAATCTCACGATTAAAAATGAGCTGTGAACGTAACAAAATAAATAAAAATAAGGGCGGGCATAGATAGCATAATAGTTACGCAAAGAGACTAGTGTCTGAGGCCCCAAAGTCCCAGGTTCAACCCCTCACACCACCATAAGCCAGAGCTGATCAGTATTCTGGCAGTAATAATAATAGTAATGATGATGATGACGATAACAATAATAAATAACATTAGCTGTTATGCCTGAGGCTCCAAAGCCGCTGCTTCAACCACCCATACCACTATAAACCAGAGCTGAGCAGTGCTCTGGGGAAAAAAAAAAAAGTGTTGGGGAAATAACTCAGCTGGCAGAGCAGGACTTGCATGCCCGATGCTCTGGGCCACATTTACCAGAATGGTGTCCATATGAGAATAGTTTCATATGAGAATATGGAATAGATTTTTTAAAAAAACTTAAACATCTGAACTTGGAATAGTTCAACGATGACATTTTACTTCACTATTTAGAGTTAGATGTAAAAGGCATATGTAATACACTGTAACACTTCTGTAATTAAGAAAGATGAGATTGTGGTTTTTGGAACAAAATGATAGAACTGGAGGTGACTACACTAAGTGGAATAAGATGTGAAAGACAAGTATGGGGGGAGCTGGGCAGTAGCGCAGCAGGTTAAGTGCACACGGCACAAAATGCAAAGACCGGCAGAAGGATCCCAGTTCGAGCCCCCGGCTCCCCGCCTGCAGGGGATTCACTTCACAGGCGGTGAAGCAGGTCTGCCGGTGTCTATCTCTCCCCCTCTCTGTCTTCCCCATCTCTCTCCATTTCTCTCTGTCCTATCCAACAATGACGATATCAATAATGACAACAATAACAATAACTACAACAATAAAATAAGGGCAACAAAAGGGAAAATAAATAAATATATATAAATATTTATGAAAAAAGAAAGACAAGTATGGGATGGTTTCATGTGTGGAATATAGTTAAGTAAAGCAAATTATTTTTTTTTCAAAAAAGGAAACTACAGGGAACAATTTTTTAAAAAGAATATATTTATTTATTCATGAGAAAGATAGGAGGAGAGAAAGAACCAGACGTCACTCTGGTACATGTGCTGCTGGGGATCGAACTCAGGACCTCATGATTGAGAATCCAATGCTTTATCCACTGTGCCACCTCCCGGACCACAAGGGAACAGTATTTTAATAATCGGAGAAAGACGTGTCTTTTCAGAAAAAATTGTTTCATCTAAGTCAAACAGCTCCAAGAGGCTTGGACTAGCTGAGGAGGTTCATGTTTCATGTTTACCTATTTATGGTAAAATAAATAAAATGAAATAAAATTTTATTCCGTATAAAGATACATAAAGAAGGAAGGGGAGATAGAGAACGAGAGACAGCCTGTAGCCCTGCTTCACCACTTGTGAAATCCATCCCCCCCACAAATGGAGACCAGGTGCTTGAACCCAGGTCCTTGAGCACTATGACGCCGGATGTGCCACCACCACCCCACATTATTATTATTTTCTTTTTTATCATTGCATTACTCATCTTGGCTGAGGAACTGAACCTAGGGCTTTGGAGCATCAGCCATTTTGCATAATCACTGTGCTATTTCCACCACCCAGGCCTATTTCTAGACCCAGGAGGCAAGTAAAACGAAGGCAGGTGCGCTGGGGAGGCGAGGTGCTCCACTGCCTCACCTGGAGGCGGGGCGGCGTTCTGAGCGTGCGCACTGCCGCCGGGCTGCGTGGCCGGGCATGGGGCGCAGGCGCGCGCAGGCGCGCTAAGCGGGGCGCGCTGGCAGGTGCAGGGCCCCGGCGGCGGCCGGCAATGGCGCGGCTAATGGTGTTGCTGCTGCTACTGCTGGCGTTTTGTGCCCCAGCGGCCCGCGGGCTCTACTTCCACATAGGCGAGACGGAGAAGCGCTGCTTTATCGAGGAAATCCCCGACGAAACGATGGTCATCGGTCAGGAGGGCTGGGGGTGGAGAGGGCACCCCTCGCCCCGCCGGACCCCGAGGACGGCGCAGCCCAGGGGTGGGGGCCGCGCCGGGCGCGGGGCGGGGTGTGACGGCTCTGTCTACCCGCAGGCAACTACCGCACCCAGATGTGGGATAAGCAGAAGGAGGTCTTTCTGCCCTCCACCCCTGGCCTGGGCATGCATGTGGAGGTGAAGGACCCCGAAGGCAAGGTAGGCCGCGCCAGCCTGGCCCGGGCCACCTTTCAGCAGAACCCAGGGGGCAAGGGCTCAAACCAGGACAGGAACCTTCACTCACTGCTGTGTTGCAGGTGGTGCTGTCCCGCCAGTACGGCTCTGAGGGCCGCTTCACTTTCACCTCCCACACACCCGGGGACCATCAGATCTGCCTCCACTCCAACTCTACCAAGATGTCGCTCTTCGCCGGCGGCAGACTGGTAAGAGATTTGTCTCTTTGCCTGCAACTCGGAATCACTCATTTTGGAGTTTTGATTGGCCATGGTGAAAGTCTTCGTTGGAAGAGAGGTGCTATCTGCCCCATGGCCAGGAACAAGAGGGTGTCCAGAACTTGGCATAGACACAGAGGCCCCACATCCAGACACCATACTAGCAGTCTTCTCCCTCTCCCCGTCCCCTCTGGCCTCCTCTTCCTCTCTCCCCCATCTCCTCTCCCCTTTCACCCTTTTCTCCCCTCCCCTCTCCCCTTCTCTCCTCTCCCCTCTCTCCTCTACCAGAGCAGCTCTCTCATCTGTAGTTTCTGGTGGAGCTGGGCGTTGAACCTGGGACCTTGGAGCCTCAGGCATGAAAGTCTCTTTGCAGGTCCACTCTGTTGTCTCCTCAGCAGCACCAGAAAGAGTGTTTCTGACTTTCTTGCCATGGGGCCTTGACCCTGTTTCCTTCTAGCGTGTGCACCTAGACATCCAGGTTGGGGAGCATGCCAACAACTACCCGGAGATTGCTGCCAAGGATAAATTGACAGAGCTGCAGCTCCGAGCCCGCCAGTTGCTTGATCAGGTGGAACAGATCCAGAAGGAGCAGGACTACCAAAGGGTAAGTCATCTCGTCCCAGTTGGAGATTGCAGTTGACCTTTACACCTACCTGCTAGAAATTTCTGCTTGGGACCTCCCCTCTCTGGGAGCCATTCAGGACTTTGTTGAGTAAAATGGAGAAGACAGTTCAGAATCTAGGTAATATAGACACTGCCCACGTATTTACCTTGAAACAGTGGGGGGGGGGGTTGGTGGTGACATACCCAGTAGAGTGCACACATTACCATGTTTAAGGAGCAGATTTCAAGCTCCTGATCCCAGCCTATAAGGGGAAAGCTTGACAGGTGGTAAAGCAGTTCCGCAGGTGTCTTTCTCCCTCTCTATCTCCCCACTCTCTCTCAATTTCTGTCTCGATCTAAAAGAAGGCCATTGGAAGCAGTGGATTCATTGTGCAGGCACCAAGCCCCAGCAATAACCCTGGTGGCAATAAATAAAATTAAAAAATAAAAATAGACTGGGTGGCGGTGGTGCACCCTGTTAAACACACACATTACCATGTGTGAGGACCCAGGTTCAAGCTCCAGCTTCCCTCCCACCTGCAGGGGGGATGTTTCATGACCAGTGAAGCAGGTCTGCAGGTGTCTCTCCTCCATCTGCCCTCTCATTTTGTCCTACCAAATAAAATAAATATTAAAATTAAAGTAAGAGCTGGGTGTGGCACACCTGGTTGAGCGCACATATTACAGGGCACAAGGACCTGGTTCATGCCCTTGGTCCCCACCCGCAGGAGAAAAGCTTCACAAGTGGTGAAACAGTGCTGCAGGTCTCTCTCTGTCCTACCAAATTAAAGTTAAAAGTTAAAAAAAAAATTTAATGGTAGGGACATGAGGGCTCTATGGGCAGAGCTGTCAGTGGAGGGAAATGGCTAGCTTTCTAGGGGACTCTTTAAATTTTTTTATATTTTTATTTATTCATTCCCTTTTGTTGCCCTTGTTGTTTTATTGTTGTAGTTATTGATGTCGTCGTCGGATAGAACAGAGAGAAATGGAGAGAGGAGGGGAAGACAGAAAGATAGACCTGCTTCACCACCTGTGAAGCGACTCTGCTGCAGGTGGGGAGCCAGGGGCTCGAACCAGGATCCTTATGCCGGTCCCTGCGCTTCGCACCATGTGCGCTTAACCCTCTGTGCTACTGCCCCACCCCCTCTTGGGGATTCTTCTAATATACTCAGGTGGTGTTCCCAAAGGCACTGGGTCCTCAAGTTGAGTAGTTGTGCGGAAGGGAACAACATCACAACGGGGAGGGGGGGGCGGTTCTGCATGTTTATTCACTGGTCTCTTGTCTCACCAGTACCGTGAAGAGCGCTTCCGGCTGACCAGTGAGAGCACCAACCAGCGAGTGCTCTGGTGGTCCATCGCTCAGACGGTCATCCTTATCCTCACTGGCATTTGGCAGATGCGTCACCTCAAGAGTTTCTTTGAGGCCAAGAAGTTAGTGTAGTGTCCCCTCTCTGACCCTTCCCTTCTTCCACTTCCATGGTTTAAGACTTTCCCCTTCTGGCATACCTTATCCACAAAAAAGTGTTGAGGGAAAAAAGAAAATGGAAAAAAGGATGTTAAGTCACATTGGTGTCATGAGGACAATGTTCAGACCAGTCACTTATTCACATCATTTCTTAAGGCTGTAGATCACTAGTCTGAATTTTGAAAGACATGCCCTAGGGTCTGTGAGGAGTTGGAACTGACCTTCAACTCAGTCTTGCTTCTTTTACCTCTTGTGATTCCTCTCCATTCCATCACAAAATGAGCAAATGAAAAAAAAAATCTTTTGACTTTTCTCAGTCTACTCAACACAGGTGACAGAAATATCCCACGGAAGACACCCCCTTAAACTGCTCCCTCACTCAGTGGCTTTGTGAATGTACAAGGGCAGGTCTTGACCCAAGTCAACTGAAATGTTTTTCTATGCATTAGAACTATTTTTTGATAAATTATATATTTTCTTTCTGTGACTTGCTACAAACAGCAGTGCAGCCCCCTCTGCATTGTATATCCACATGTTTCTGGTTACTATGATGGCAGCTCCCTGTGGACCAGAAGGTTAAACAGCATCTTGATTCACCTGTGACTTCCATCACACAGGACCTCATAGTGCCAGGGAGACAGTGACCGAGCCAGCACCCCGGCAGGGCACACCTAGTCCCCCTCTCTCCCCTGAACCTTTATTTAAGTGGTGGTAAATTTTCTCTTTGTGGGAACCAGATTTGGTTCTTTATACAGACTTTTTCAGTGAAATAAAACATGTTGTAGTAGCTGTGTGTGAACTAAAGTGTGAGGTTGTGGGCAGAGGGGAGGCACGGGAAATGGCAGAAAGGCGCTTGGCCTGGAGTGGATCGCGACGCCTGGGTGTGCGGTGCAAGGGTCTGGCCTGCCAGGACAGCCCTAGAGTATAGTAGTGGACAGGTGGCTGCTGGGCCATTCAGATAGGTCAGCAAGTAAGGAATCCTGTGAGGTGAAGTACCTGTCTCTTAGTTCCCCAGAATCATAAATTGAGTAGACCTTTGTATGCTTTCCCAAATGCTCCTTTGCTGTACCAAACACAAGACCATCACTTCCCTGTACTTGACATTTAATATATTTACTTTTTTTCTGTTTTGGGGAATGACTTCAGGGCTTGGTGCATGCATACTATTGCTGGGGGCATTCCAGGCCCAGTCTCTTTCTCTTTAGAGAGACTGAGGAGAGGTACTACATGGCTCCATCATCCATAGAGCTCCCCCCTGCCCATGCCATCTTTGCTGACCACATCTGGTACTAGAGGTCAAACCCAGGGCCTTGTGTGTGGTAGGGTGTTTGCTCTCATTGTGCACAAGGCAAAGTATTTCCTGGTCCATATTATAATAGAAATATACTGCTTATTATTAGGCTGTCTTGTAGATTTAAATTCTTTTTTTTTTTAATTATCCAACCTTTATTGATTTCCTTTTTTTTTCTGTTAACTACTTTTATTAAAAATTTCACTCGAGAGGTTTCCAAAAAAAAAAAAAATTTTACTCATGGAATATATATATATATATATATATATATATAGTATAATTTTAGTAGATTTAAATTATTTCCCTTTCTTGGCTGGGGCAATGGTATAATTGCTAAGCAAAAGATAACACCACAAGCCAGAGCTGAGCAGTGCTCTGGTAAACAACAAAAAAGCAACAGGACTTCTGGGGGCCTGGCTATGGAGTACGAGCCCTTTCAAATTACACTTATGTAAACTAGAAACAAGCAAGGAGAAATCACCTGAAAACTCAACAAAAATACAACCAGGATCTCTCCAGAAACTCACTAAGCCACAGCCACCAAGTTGTGGATGCTAATACAATTTCATCCTGAACTTCCTGAGGGCAGATGTATCCAGGAACCTCACCTCTCAAGAGACCTACCCCACTAGGGAAAGATAGAAACAGGCTGGGGGTATTGATCCACCTGCCAATGTCCATGTCCAGCGGAGAAGTAATTACAGAAGCCAGACCTCCCACTTTCTGCACCACAAAAAGGAATTACTGGCCCATACTCCCAAAAGGGAGAACTCCCAACTCCATCAGAACTTGGAGAAAGGGGTGGGGGAGGAAGGAGAAGGACACTCAGAAGTAGTATATGACTTAGAAAGGGAGAGAAAGCAGGATCAGTGGTCCGGGAGGGGGCACAGTGGATAAAGCACTGGACTCCTAAGCATGAGCATGAGGTCCTGAGTTCAATCCCTGGCAGCACATGTATCAGAGGGATGTCTGGTTCTTTCTCTCCTTTTTTTTTTTTTTTTTTTTGTATGTGTGTGTGTTTTCTTTTTTTACCAGAACACTGTTCAGTTCTGGCTTAATGGTGGTGCTGGGGATTGAACCACAGACCTCAGAGCCTTAGGC
Source organism: Erinaceus europaeus (assembly GCF_950295315.1). NCBI lineage: Eukaryota > Metazoa > Chordata > Mammalia > Eulipotyphla > Erinaceidae > Erinaceus > Erinaceus europaeus. Next base: position 42,294,156 of record NC_080175.1, on the reverse strand, counting down.
TTGAAAGGCTTTTGCATAACCTTTATGCTGTTTCCCCAGCCCCATTTTTTTTTTTAATTATTTTTTTAAACAGCACTGTTCAGCTCTGGCTTCTGGTGGCGCGGGGGATTGAACCCGAAATTTAGGAGCCTCAGGCATGAGAGTCTCTGCATAACCGTTATGCTATCTACCCCTTCCCCTATTGCAGGGTCCGGTGGAGGAATGCAGACACAATTCTGGTGTGGGAAAGGTGTGGAATTATACCCCTGTTATCTTGTAAATTTTGTATGTCAATATTAAATCACTATTTTTTTTTAAGCAAAAGTGAGGTAGGAGCAGGGAAGATCCTAGCTCCACATGTAAAGAAATTCTGGGGAGCTGGGCGGTAGCACAGCAGATTAAGCGCAGGTGGTGCAAAGGACCGGTGTAAGGATCCCCATTTGAGCCCCTGGCTCTCCACCTACAGGGGGGTCACTTTACAAGCAGTGAAGCAGGTCTCCAAGTGTCTCTCCTCTTCCCTGTCTTCCCCATCTCTCTCCATTTCTCTGTCCTATCCAACAACGACGACATCAATAACAACAGCAAGGACAACAAAAGGAATAAATAAATATTAAAAAAAAGTTCTGGGAGTCTGGCGGCAGTGCAGTGGGTTAAGCACACGTGGTGCAAAGCGCAAGGACCAGCGTAAGGATCCCGGTTCAAGAAGACCCCGGCTCCCCACCTGCAGGGGAGTCGCTTCACAGGCAGTGAAGCAGGTCTGCAGGTGTTTTTCTCTCCCCCCTGTCTTCCCCTCCTCTCTCCATTTCTCTCTGTCCTATCCAACAACAATGACATCAATAATAACTACAACAGTAAAACAAGGGCAACAAAAGATATTAAATTTTTTTTTTAATTCTGACACATGGGGCTGGGTGGTGGTGCACCTGGTTGAGTGTACATATTATAGTGTACAAGGTCCCAAGTTCAAGCCTCAGGTCCCCACCTGTAGGGGGAAAGCTTCACAAATGGTGAAGCAAGTGCTACAGGTCTGTCTCCCTTTCAATTTCTCTATTCTGTCAAATAAAGGGGAAAATTCCAACACATGCCACAATATAGACGGAACCTAAAGATATTCTAGGTGAAATAAGCCAGTCCCCACCCCACAAAAAAATTATATGCCATATATATGTTCACATTTTTACTTATAAAATATATGCCATTTAGGTTGTTTTTGTTTTTTTATTTACCAGTGCACTGCTCAGCTCTGGTTTATGGAGGTGTAGGGGAATAAATCTGAGACTCTGGAGCCTCAGGCAAGAGAATCTCTTTGCATAACCATTATGCTATTTACCTCGTACCCTAGTTTATTATTTTTCAACTAGAGCACTGCTCAGTTCATTTATGGTGGTGCTAGGCATAAAACAAGAGCCTCTGGCATGAAAGTCTTTTTTTATAACTACTATGCTCTCTTCCTGGGCTCTGCAATTTAATTTTTTTCTTTTTTTAATATTCTATTTATGAGAAAGATAGGGGGAGAGAGAAAGAACCAGACATCACTCTGGCACATGTGCTGCCAGAGACTGAACTCGGGACCTCATGCTTGAGAGTCCAAAGTTCCACCACTGCGCCACCTCCTGGACCACACCGCAATTTAATTTTATAGGCTTTGGCATTTAACATTTATGTAGGCATTTAAAAAATACTACATATGCCATTTAAAATTTTATGATTAGGAGTGGGGGTAGAAAGAATAATGGTTATGCAAAGAGACTCTCATGCCTGAGGCTCCAAAGTCCCAGGTTCAAACCCTCCCCCACCCCATCCCCCATCCCAACTTCCCACCATAAACCAGCGCTGAGCAGTGTTGTTTAAACAACAAAAAGTTAAGCATAACCTCACTTGTAGGACGTATCCAGAGTACTCAAATTCATAGATGACAGATAATAGAAACTCTAGGAAGAGGAGAGGAAGGGGATGAAAAGTCTTTGCATAAAATCTTTGTTCTTATGTAGTGGCTTTTTGCATACTGATTATGTATCTTGATGGAACTGAGACCACTGAACACACACAGCACAATGGCTGAGACGGACATTTTGTGGACATATTCTAGTCACAATGCACAAAGTATGGAGTCCCAAGCTCTAAATCCTGTCCACACATCAGCCCAACTATATCCTTTTAGAGGTTATTTGTTGTTGCTCTGAATATTTTTATTTATTTTTAAAAACACTCTTTTAAAGTATTTATTCCCTTTTTGTTGCCCTTGTTGTTTTATTGGTGTAGTTATTATTGTTATTGTTGTCATCATTGTTGGATAGGACAGTGAGAAATGGAGAGAGGAGGGGAAGACAGAGAGGGGGAGAGAAAGATAAGACACCTGCAGACCTGCCTCACCATCTGTGAAGCAACTCCCCTGCAGGTGGGTGAATATTTTTTTAGAGAGATAAAGAAAGAAACTTTTGGTGGTCCGGGAGGTGGTGCCATGAATAAAGCACTGGATTCTCAACCACGAGGTCCCGAGTTTGATCCCTGGCAGCACATGTACCAGACCAGAGTGATGTCTGGTTGTTTCTCTCTCCTGTCTTTCTCACAAATAAGTAAATGCATTCTTAAAAAAAGAGAGAGAGAGAGACACTTTCATAGTGACCAGAGCCCTACTCAGCTTTGGTTTATGGTGGTGCTAGCAACTGAACCTCAGATTATGGAGCCTCAGGCATGAAGGTCTTTCACATAACCATTATGCTGTCTCCTGAGCCCTAACAACTGTATTCTTAGAAGTTTTGTTTTTTGTTTTTTTGTCTCCAGGGTTATTGCTGGGACTTAGTTCCTCCACTATGAATACACTGCTCCTGGAGGTTCTTTTTATTTTTTAATTCTCTTATTTTTTAAATTTTTATTTCTTTTCAAATATTTATTATTATTATTTTGCCTCCAGGGTTATCGCTGTGGCTTGGTGCTTGCTCTACAAATCCACTGCTTCTGGAAGCCATTTTTCCCATTTTGTTACCCTTGTTGTGTTTGCGGTTGCTATTGTTGTTACAGCTGTTGTTGTTGGATAGTAGGACAGAGAGAAATCAAGAAGAGGGGAAGACAGAGGGGGAGAGAAAGACAGACACTTGCAGACCTGCTTTACCACCTGTGAAGCAACCCTCCTGCAGGTGAGGAGCCGGTGGCTCAAACTGGGATCCTACCATGGGTCCTTGCGCCTTGCGCTTAGCCTGCTGCACTACCGCCAGGCCCCCTATTTTTAAATTTTATTTATTTATATATTTATTTACTTATTTATTTATTTATTTTCCCTTTTGTTGCCCTTGCTGTTTTTTTTGTTGTTGTTGTAGTTATTGATGTTGTTATTGATGTCTTCGTTGTTAGATAGGACAGAGAGAAATGGAGAGAGAAGGGGAAGATGGGGAGAGAAAGATAGACACTTGCAGACCTGCTTCACCACCTGTGAAGCAACATCTCTGCATGTGGGGAGCTGGTGGCTCAAACCGGGATCCTTAAGCTGGTCCTTGTGCTTAACCCCTTGCACTACTGCCCAACTCCCCTATTTTTTTAATTTTTAAAATAAGTTGACAGTAAAATACAATACTTTGTACATGGCATAACATTTCCCATCCTTAAGCTGGTCCTTGTGCTTAACCCCTTGCACTACTGCCCAACTCCCCTATTTTTTTAATTTTTAAAATAATTTGACAGTAAAATACAATACTTTGTACATGGCATAACATTTCCCAGTTTTCCATATAACAATATAACCCCTATTAGGTCCTCCTCTGCCATCATGTTCTAGGACTTGAACCCTCTATTTTATTTTTTATTTATTATTGGATAAATAATAACTAAATAATAAGACAGAGAATAACTGAGAGGGGAGGGAAGAGAGAGAGAGAGAGAAAGAGAGACAGCTCTTGTAAAGCTCTCCCCTCTCAGGTGGGGCCCTGAGGCTTGAATCCGCATCCTTGTGCACTGTACTGTGTGCGCTAAACCAGGTTTGCCACCACCTGGCCCCTATTATCTTTATTTATTTGATAGACACAGCCAGAAATTGAGAGAGAAGGGGGTGACAGAGAGGGATAGAAACAGAGAAACACCTGCAACATTACTTTACCACTTAACAAAGCTTTCTCCCTGCAGGTGGGGAATGGGGGTTTGAACCTGCATCCTTGAGCATTGTAGCATGCGCTCTCAATCAGGTATACCACCACCCCGTCCCCTGGTGGTCATTTTTTCTGTTTTTTTTTTTTTTTAATTGTATAGGACAGAGGGAAATTGAGAGAAAAGGGGAAGGTAGAGGAGAGAGGACACCTGCAGACCTGCTTTACCGCTTGTGAAGTGATTCCCTGCAGATGGGGAGCTGGGGGTTCAAACTGGGATCCTTGAGCAGGTCCTCGCACATTGTACTATGTGCGCTTAACCCTATGCACCACCGCACAGCCCCATATGTATTCCTAGAATTTTTTTTTTATCTTTATTGGATAGACACAGTCAGAAATCGAGAGGGAGGGGAGCAATAGAGAGGAAGAGAGACAGAGAGACACTTGTAGCCCTGCTTTACCATTCACAAAGCTTTCCCCCTGCAGGTGGGAACTGGTGGTCGAAGCTGGGTCCTTGTGCATTATAACATGTGCACCCAGCCAGGTGCCCCACCACTCAGCCCCTCCTTAAAAGTTTTTTTTTTAATTAATTAATTTTCCCTTTTTTTGTTACCCTTGTTGTTTTTCATTGTTGTTATAGTTATTATTGTTGTTGTTGTTGATATCATCATTGTTAGATAGGACAGAGAGAAATGGACAGAGGAGGGGAACACAGAGGGGGAGAGAAAGATAGACACCTGCAGACCTGTTTCACTACCTGTGAAGCAACTCCCCTAACAGATGGGGCTGGGTGGTGGTACACCTGGTAGAGCACACGTTACAATGCACAAGGTTCCAGGTTTGAACCCCTGGTCCCCACCTGGAGGGGGAAAGATTTGGAAGTGGAGAAGCAAGACTGCAGGTGCCCCTGCTCTCTACTGCCCCTTTCCCTTTCTGACTGTCTCTATCCAGTAAATAAAGATAATTAAAATAATAATGATGATAAATAATATATAAAAATTATAAATAACAATAAAACCATGTACATTGCTTTTTTTTTTTTTTAGAAAATGCTCTACGTTTATATCACACCTGCAGTTTGAATTCTGACCCAGATACTTGTGTCCTCTAAGGAATTACTATCCTGTCAGAACAGTGCTCCTTGCCCTAGTATCTGCGGCTGTGTCTTATGACACAGTCCATGCCTTCAAGTTGGGAATAATCTCAGGAGAACAATTCCAGACAGTCTGAGAAAGTTCCCCCAAGGTCAGTCACTTACAGACCTTCCCACAATAGCATCTAGTTAATATAGCACAGTCTTTATTGGTTTATTTATATTTTAGATGGAGACAAGAAAGTGAGAAACCACAGCATGGAACCAGGTGGTGGTGCACCTGGTTAAGCTCACACATTGCAGCGCTCAAGGACCCGGGTTCAAGCCCCTGGTCCCCACTTGCAGGGGGGAAAGCTTCACGAGAGGTAAAGCAGGGCTGCAGGTTTGTCTCTTTCCCTCTCTATCTCCCCGTCTCCTTTCCTCTCAATTTCTCTGTTTCTATCCAGTAATTAAATAGAAGACCAATTAAAAAAAAAACTACAAAAAAAAAAAAAAAGAATTGGAAGCTCTGAGAGACTAAGTGTTTTGTATGAGCCAGTCTCTTTAAAAAATATATATATACATATATATGCATACAAAGAAACTACAGCACTGAAGCTCCTTTCAGTGTGGTGGAGGGTAAGCTCAAATGTGGGTCACACACACAGCAAAGCATCACAACATCCAATTGAATAAAGGGCTGGCCTTTATTCACAATTTACTTACTGAGGTCAGGTGGTGAAGCCAATAGATCACATATTACCCTTCACCCGCAGAGGGTATCTTCACAAGCGGTGAAGCAGGTCTGCATATGTCTGTCTTTCTCCCTCTCTATATCCCCCTCCCATCTCAATTTCTCTGTCCTATTAAACAACACCCACATAAAAAAAAAAAAAAAACCTGCCCGAAGTGGTGTTATCGCAGCAGGAGCACTAAGCCCCAAGGGTAATTGGACACACACAAACACACACACACAGTGGATTTTCTCTGAATGTGCTTGACTGAAATTTATCGTATTTCGCCAACACTGTGATATATATACTCACCCACATATATTTTGAAGTAGGAATATCTCTTTTCTTTTATATATTTATTTATTTTCCTTTTGTTGCCCTTGTTTTATTGTTGTAGTTATTATTGTTGTTATTGATGTCGTCATTGTTGGATAGGACAGAGAGAAACGGAGAGAGGAGGGGAAGACAGAGAGGGGGAGAGAAAGACTGCAGACCTGCTTCACCGCCTGTGAAGCGACTCCCCTGCAGGTGGGCAGCTGGGGGCTGGAACCGCCAGTCCTTGTGCTTTGAGAAAATATCTCTTTTATATAAAAAAATATTTTAGGGGCCGGGTGGTGGCGCACCTGGTTGAGCACACATGTTACAATTCGCAAAGACCCAGGTTTAAACCCTCCGTCCCCACCTGCAGGAGGAAAGCTTTGTGGGTGGTGAAGTAGTGCTGCAGGTGTCTCTCTGTCTCCCTCTCAATCATCCTCTTGATTTCTGGTTGCCTCTATCCAATCAATAAAAATAATAGAAAAAATTTAAAAAATATATTTATTTTAATGAGAGAGCGATACAGAGAGAAAGACCAGAGCACTGCTTGGGTCTGGCTTATGGTGGTGCTGGGGACTGAACCTGAGCCTCAGCCATGTGAATTTTTTGCACAACCATTATTCTTTCTCCCCAGCCCGAAATGTCTCTTAAGATGAATGAGTTGGGAGTCTGGCAATAGCGCAGTGGGTTAAGCGTAGGTGGCGCAAAGCGCAAGGACCGGCGTAAGGATCTGGGTTTGAGCCCCCAGCTCTCCATCTGCAGGGGAGTCGCTTCACAGGCGGTGAAGCAGGTCTGCAGGTGCCTTTCTCTGCCCCTCTTGTCTTCCCCTCCTCTCTACATTTATTTCTGTCCTATCCAACAACGACAACATCAATAACAATAACTACAACAATAAAACAATAAGGGCAACAAAAGGGAATAAATAAATATTAAAGGGAGTTGGGCAGTAATGCAGAGGGTTAAGCGCAGGTGGCGCAAAGTGCAAGTACCGGCATAAGGATCCTGGTTCGAGACCCTGGCTCCCCACCTGCATGGGAGTCGCTTCACAAGCGGTGAAGCAGGTCTGCAGGTGTCTATTTTTCTCTCCCCTCTCTGTCTTCCCCTCCTCTCTCCATTTCTCTCTGTCCTATCCAACAACGAACTACATCAACAACAATAATAACCACAACAAGACTACAACAAGGGCAACAAAAGGGAATAAATAATATTTAAAAAAATAAATATTAAAAAAAATGAAAGAGTCGGGGACAGGCAGTGGCTCCTTACATTTATTCAGAGCGAGGTGCGGGGTTCAAGCCTCATCATACCCTCCCCTCCCCACCGGCAGCAGGGAAACATCACAAGCAGCGGAGTAGTGTTGCTGGTGTTTCTCTTGTCTCTTCCGTATCTCACCCTCTGCAAAAATTTTAAAAAAAAAAGGCTGTGGAAGAGGTGGAGTCACCATCATGCAGACAACCCAGTCCCTACAATAACCCTGATGAGATTTAAAAAATTATCTAGAGAGTCGGGCGGTAGCGCAGCGGGTTAAGCGCACGTGGCGCAAAGCCCAAGGACCGGCGTAAGCATCCCGGTTCGAGTCCCCGGCTCCCCACCTGGAGTGAAGTCGCTTCACAGGCGGTGAAGCAGGTCTGCAGTTGTATGTCTTCCCCTCCTCTCTCCACTTCTCTGTCCTATCCAACAACGACGACATCCGTAACAACAACAACTACAGCAATAAAACAAGGGCAACAAAAGGGAATAAGTAAAAAATATCTAGGCGTCCCAGTGATAGCGTCTTTCTCACAATGTAAAAATAACATCAGGATGGCAATGACTAGCTTGACACTCCTTGTGCAGGAACCCAGTCCACCCTAGGACTTCATAGACGCTCCAGGCTCCGGGGACCGCCCAGATCGCACCGCACCGCCCACCACTGCCCTAGGACAGAGCAGGCCGGCTGCGTCCTCCCTCAGATGTCTCTCATTCGAGGAACATCCACACTCCCCCGCAAACATTCTCCCCAGACGCTTCTGGTAGAGCTCTGGGGCCCCCCGGAAGGACACGCCTCAGCGACGCCGGCGCGGTTGTATGACGTCACGGACATGCCTACCACAGGGATGGGCCTCCCCGGCCGAATTAGAGCAGCGTGCTGACGTCACACGCCGGGGTGGGGCCGAGAATTTGCTTATCTTGGAGCGGGCTATCCGCGCCTCAGTCGGGTGGAGCTGAGCCGGAGACAGGTAAAGGCGCGCTGCCGCAGAGACCAAACCCACTAGGGGAGCTTTCACACCCGTCGGCTGGGAGTCGAGGTTCGGTAGCGTCGCAGGGCGACGCAGCCGTCCCCTCCTTGTCTTAGCGCCGCGGTGACAGGGGCCGAAGCTGTCTAGAGCCCAGCTTAAGGTTGGGGGGGTAAAGGAGGGAGGATGCGTCCTGACAGACGGGAACGGCAGCCAATGGTGCAGCGGGGGCCGCCGCGCGGGTGGGGATTGGTGCGTGCGGGGGTCGCCGCCGTGTGTCATTGGTCGTCTCGGGTGGGGGCGGGCTGCGCGGCGGATGTGAGCGAAGGGGCCCCACGGCGCGGGTTACCCCCAAGGTCGGCGGGCATCACGTGGGGGCCTCCCGGTCGTGTCCTCTGCCCGCGGCTGCTGGCTGTGGGTAGCCGGGCGCGCCCATGGCGAGGCGCTGGGGGACGCGGGTCCGCCCCGCACGCTGGGGCTTGGGCGGCGCTACAGGCGCCCGTCCAGGCAGGTCCGAGCTCCCGGGGCGACGCCCTTGAGCTTCCCTAGGGTCCTAGCACCCCGCTAACACCCGCTCTCCACACTTTCTGCCCGTCCTCCCCTCGCTCCGCTGTGCCGGGTGCACCCATCCTCCCAGCTCTCCGGGTCACCCCCTCCCCGTAAGTGGGGTCCCCGCAGCGCCCTCCTTTCTCCCTCTGGAGGTTTAGCAGCTAAGCTGTGAGGAAGCGCTGATCGCGCACCTGTTTCCTCCGGTGCAACGCTGACCCGGCGCTGGTGGAAGTCGATCTCCCGCTCTCGGTGGGGCCCCGGTGGCCGCCTCTGAGGAGACGCGACCGAGATGTCTCTGCGGGCCCAGGTGTGAGCGTTGTTGGGGAGTCAGCGCGTCTGGGGCTGCTGTCTCGAGCTTTGAAGACTTGACCTTCGGCCAACGTCCAGTCTCCCTCCTTTCCCAGCTCTGGGATGCGGCCTTGGGATGAAGTTTGGCTCTCCGGGGCGGAGCAAATTCTTTTAAGTGTCTTTTAAGACTCATTTTTCTCGCAGAAGAATGCGGATTGCAGCTTCATATGTGTATGCAGAATCAGTTTTAATCACTATCAACACCTCCACTTGGAGAGGAGGGAACAACCGGCAAAATAGCTCACTTGGTTGGTTGTTTGCCACCCAGATTCAAACCTGACCCCCCACCTCATGGGAGGAAGTTGTGGTTTCTTTCCCCTTCTCTGTCATGATGACTTAGAAAAAGTCAGTCTGGAGTGATGAAGTCCAGGAGACAGGATGGAAAAAATAGTGCAGTATTTATTTTAAAACTTTTGGGATAGTTTTTATTTGGAATTAATTGCAATTGAGAATTCAGAGCACTGCTTAGTACTGGTTTATGGTTGTGCGGGGGCGGGTTGGGGGGGTAATTGAGCCTGGGACTTTAGAGCCTCAAGGCATGAGAGTCTGCATAACTATTTTGCTATCTACCCCTGTCCCCAATTGAGAAATTTATCAAGCTAGCAAAATAGCCCACCTGAGAGGGTGTCTGCTTTGTCAGACACGTTTAGCCCCTGGACTCTGCCCGTCTGTGTTTGAAGGCCTGAATGGCAAAACACACTAAAGCCAGAAGATGGGTGAGAGAAATAGCATAGTTTTGCACAAGTTTCAAATGCCAGATCCTTGGAAGTCCCAGGTTCACTTGCAGACATTAACATAAACCAGAGTTTAACAGTGCTCAAATCAAAAAGAGTTATGGATGGGAAGGTTCTAGAGCGCGCTGGTTGCCTTGCTGGGTGTGTGTGTCAGGTATGTCCCACCTGCCAGGGAAAGCTTCATGAAAGGTGAAGTCTACAGGTGTCAACTTTTGTCTCTATCAAATCTTTAAAAAATAAATAATATGGTTGCTGGGGAGTCGGCCGATAGCCAGTGGGTTAAGTGCGTGTGGCGCAAAGCGCAAGGACCAGCTTAAGAATCCCGGTTGGGGGAGTCGGGCTGTAGCGCAGCGGGTTAAGCTCAGGTGGCGCAAAGCACAAGGACCGGCATAAGGATCCCGGTTCGAACCCCGGCTCCCCACCTGCAGGGGAGTCGCTTCACAGGCGGTGAAGCAGGTCTGCAGGTGTCTCTTTCTCTCCTCTCTGTCTTCCCCTCCTCTCTCCATTTCTCTGTCCTATCCAACAACGACAACAATAATAACTACAACAATAAAACAACAAGGGCAACAAAAGGGAATAAATAAATAAAATACATATTAAAAAAAAAAAGAATCCCGGTTGGAGCCCACCCCCCCACCTGCAGGGGAGTCGCTTCATAGGCCTTGAAGCAGGGGGTCAGGTGGTAGTGCTGCGGGTTAAGCGCAGGTGGCGCGAAGCACAACAACTGGCATAGGGATCCTACAGGTGTGTCTCTTTCTCTCCCCGTTTCCCCTCCACTCTCCATTTCCCTGACCTATCCAACATCAGTAACAATAACTACAACAATAAAAAACAAGCGGTGAAGCAGGTGTCTATCCCCGTCTGTCTTCTCTCAGTTTTTCTGTGCTGTCCAACATAAATAACAGCTACAACAATAAAACAAGGACAACAAAAAGGAATAAATAGATAAATAAATAAATAAAAATAGTTTTTAAAAACGGCTGCTGAAAAGAGCCATACAGGCAACAAGCCCCAGGAATAACTTTGGAGGAAATAATCCTGAGACTTGTACAATTTTTTTTCTAAATATTTATTCCCTTTTGTTGCCCCCCCCTTTTTTTTTACCCCCTTTTTTTTAACCAGAACACTGCTCAATTCTGGTTTATGGTGGTGCTGGGGTGAGCCTGGGACCTCAGAGCCTCAGGCTTGAAAGGCTTGAATGTTGCCCGTTTTATTGTTGTAGTTATTTATCTCATCGCTGTTGGATAGTACAGAGAAAAATGGAGAGAGGAGGGGGAAGACGGGGAGAAAGACATACCTGCAGACCTGCTTCACCGATTGTGAAGCGACTCCTCTGCAGGTGGGGAGCCAGGGGTTCAAACCTGGATCCTTACGCCGACCTTGCGCTTTGCGGCACCTTCGCTCTACTGTCGGCACCCGCTGCTCTACTGCCCGACTTCCAAGACTTGCTGATGCCTTACATAGAAATTTATTGTATAAGTGTAGTTGTAACAAGTGGTGTGGAGGGATTGCCAATTTCCTCAAGTAACATCTTGCAAAAACCAGTACATTGCTGTAAGAATACTGTTTATATCATCCTTATCACCACAAGGATCCCTCTAGCTTCCTTTTTATAGCCACACCCCCTTCTAGCCTTCAATCCTTAAATCTTGGCAGTCAGATCTGCTATTGCCATTATAACACTAGATGATGAACATCTAGGTTGCTTTTTTATTTTCAGAGCACTGCTAAACTCTGGCTTCTGATGATATTGGGGTTTGAACCTAGAACTTTTTCTTTTTTTCTTTTGTATTGTTTACCAGAGGACTACTCAGTTCTAGTTTATGTGGTGCAGGAGATTAAACCTATGGAGCCTCAAGCAAGAGTCACTTTGCAGAACCATTATGCCACCCACACCCACCTTTTTTTTTTTTTTTTTTTTTTTACTGGAGCACTGATCAGCTCTGGTTTGATGTTGTGGGGGAATGAATTTGGGACCTTGGAGCCTTAGTCTGCATAACCATTATGCTATCTCCCTCACCCTAGAAAGTTATTTTTCAAGAGGTACATCATTCCCACTGAAAATACTGATTATGAAAGAATTTGAGTGGGTCAGCAAAGTAACTCACCTGGTTAGTATTTGCTTTGCTACACCAAAAACCTAGGTTTAAGCCTCCCCCACCAAAACCAAAACAAAAAAACCTGGAGAACAGGATTTGAAGAAAGCTCAGTGGAGCAATACGGTATTAGTTTTCTGTGACCTTGGAAAATGCATAGCTATGACATGCTATTTAGGTTTTTTTAAATGAAGCCTCTCTAACCTCATACTCAAAACAGCAATTCTGGAGACTTGCTCTGTGGTCCATATACCAGGTGCTGAAATTACCAGCAGCTGTTGTTGGGTGGCTTCTGTTAAAGTTCAGGGCTCTAGTAGGCCAGGCTAGTGAAGGTGGTAGACAGAGACTCCAGGACACACGGCTGGGCAGAGAAGCTGTATTTCTTTATTCACGAACAACGATTCAAAAACTAACCCAAACCAATCACCACACAGATCTGTCCTGCATCCTTCTCCTCCAGTGGCAGCGGCAAGAACTCTGGAAGTCCGTAGGGGGCAGGGGGCCGGGAGAAGGGGGCCTGCGAAACTAGCAGGGGCCAAACCACAATCTCCCCGGGGGGGGGGGGAGAGACCAAACCAATATGAAGCATAGCAACAGGCCTCAGCATTTCTGGGGAAGGTTCTTTCATACCTGGACACCATTCTGTGCTCCCTCAGGCAGCTGGGTGAGAAGGAAGGGTTGGGGGCTAGAGGGAGATCAGGAGCACTTAGTACTTTTCCGGTCTCCCACTAGCTGTGGTTATGAGATCCACATGGTCAGTTTCAGCACCCACTGTCAACACTTATCTGAAATGTGCTGCTCCTTTTTTGGCAAATGTGGAGGGAGACTGTCTTGATCACACTGGGTAGCACTAGAGACCATCATGTTTGTGGCCCTAGCAGGCCCAGGTTCAGTCCCTATCACCAACATAAACAAGTCAGAGCTGAACAGTGCTTTGGTTTAAACTAACATTTGGGGGGCTGTAGGTGTTCACAGCTTAGGTGAGTACTTCCAATTCTTGCTAGTAAAAGCAGGTCTACTTGTCAACGCTGCTGTTATTTCAGGCACCAGATTTTTTATTTGTTATTGGATAGAGACAGAGAAATTGAGAGAGAAGAGGGAGATAGGAAGAGAGACAGATGCCTGCAGACCTGCTTCACCGCCTGTGAAGCGACTCCCCTGCAGGTGTGGAGCTGGGGGCTCAAACCAGGATCCTAACCGGTCCTAGCGCTTTGCACCACGTGCGCTTAACCCACTGTGCTACCGCCTGACTCCCAGGTACCAGATTTCTAAGCGCAGGCATATCTTGAAGTTTGTCTTGCTCTGTTAGGTTTTTTCTTTTCTTTTTTTATATATACTTTTATTTATTTATTTATTCCTCCAGGGTTATTGCTGGGCTCGGTGCCTGCACCATGAATCCACCGCTCCTGGAGGCCATTTTTCCCCCTTTTTGTTGCCCTAGTTGTTGCAGCCTCGTTGCAGTTATTATTGACATTGTTGACGTTGCTTTGTTGTTGGATAGGACAGAGAAATGGAGAGAGGAGGGGAAGACAGAGAGAGAAGAGGAAAGATAGACACCTGCAGACCTGCTTCACCGCCCGTGAAGCGACTCCCCTGCAGGTGGGGAGCCGGGGGCTCGAACCGGGATCCTTACGCCGGTCCCTGCGCTTTGCTCCACGTGCGCTTAACCCACTGCGCCACCGCCCGACCCCCTATACTTTTATTTTTAATGAGAGGTAGAGACACCACAACACTGCTCAGCTCTGGCTTATGGTGGTGTGGGGGACTGAACTTAGGACTTTGGAGCCTCAAGCATGAAATTCCTTTTGCATAGCTATTATGCTCTCTCCCCATCCTCATTTAGGTTTTCTTCCATAATTTTTTAAATATTTTTATGGGGACCAGGTGGTGACACACCTGGCGAAGCACACACATTATAGTGCTCAAAGACCTAGGTTCAAGACCTCTGTCTCTTTCCCTCTGTTTTCTCCCTTCTCAATTCCTCTGTCTCTATCCAATAATAAATAAGTAAATGAAATAAAATAATTTTTATTACTGAATTGAGATGGGAGGGGGAGATAGAGATAGACACCTGCAGCTCTGCTTCACCACTTGTGAAGCTTTCCTCCTGCAGGACCAGGGGCTTGAACCCAGGTCCTTGTGCACTGTAGTGTGTGCACCACCACCTAATTTTTTTTCTTACCACCAGGGTTACCACTGGGCCTCAGTGCCTGCCTGCACCTGAATTCACTGCTCAGTGCCTTCCACCCCCCTTTTTTTTAAAAAAAAATATATATATATTAAAGAATTTATTTATTAATTCATTCAAGAGAGAGATAGGAAAGAACCAGACATCACTCTGGTACATGTGCTGCAGGGGATCGAACTCAGGACGTCATGGTTGAGAATCCAGTACTTTATCCACTGTGCCACCTCCCGGACCACTATATTTTTTTATTACTTATTCCCTTTTGTTGTCCTTGTTGTTTTATTGTTGTAGTTATGATTGATGTCGTTGTTGTTGGATAGGACAAATTGAGAGAGATGGAGAAGACAAAGGGGGAGAGAAAGAGACACCTGCAGACCTGCTTCACCATTTGTGAAATGACTCCCCTGCAGGTGGGGAGCCGGGGGCTGGAACCGGGATCCTTATGCCGGTCCTTGCGCTTTGCGCCACCTGTGCTTAACCCACTGCTCCACCGCCCGATTCCCCCACCCCCTTTTTTTTATTTGATAGGGCAAAGAAATTAAATGGGGAGGGGATTTAGAAAGGGGGACACTTGCAGCACTTCACAGCTTGTGAAGATCCCCCCCTGCAGCAGGGGCTAGGAGATTGAAGCACTGTTTTGTGTGTGCTCAATCGGGTGCACCACCACCCAGCCTCCCACAGTTAACTCTAGTACAAGTAGTCTGATAGACTCCAGCTTGTTTAGCAGCAAAAACTAGAGGTCTTCAAATTCAGGAAGTAATTCTCCCTTGCAGTTTTCTTTCCTCACTTAAACAGGTTTAGAAACTTGTGTGTCTCCAATCTATCCCCACCGGTTCTCTGTGCCTCTTGAGTGCCTCTTCCCACCAGCTGCAGCCTGTCAGGTGATTCTTGGGGTGGTCCCTACCCTGGGGATAGTGTCTCCAGCTGCTCTCCTCACAGAACAGGGCCTGGTGGTTTCTCCTGCCATTCCTTTGTTTTGTTTTTTTAATTGCTACCAGGACTATCTGGGGCTCAGTGTGGGCACTATGAATCCACTTTTTTTTCCTTTTCCTTTTTGACAGGACAGAAAAATTGAGAGGGAAGGGGAGATAGGGAAAGAGACACCTGCAGACCCACTTCACCACTTATGAAGCGTCCTCCCTGCCGGTACAGAGTGGGGGCTCAAACCCGGATCCTTGTTCATGGTGATATATGCACTTAGCTGAGTGCACCACTGCCGCCCCCCTCCCATCTCTGCCTGGTGTGAAGTCACTTAACGATGTCAGTGATGTGACATAAGGATTTCATAAAAGGAAGTGGTGTTTCTTTCTCTTGTATTTGCTGGGAGAGTTCCTCTTCAAAGATTTGATGGGATTTCCTTGGTGAAACCATCTGGGCCTGGTAAGATTTTATTAGAGAACCAGCGTATGCTGTCCCAGGGATTGAACTCTCCACCTCTTACTTCTAAGTTCATTTCATTTTTTGAACCCCACTGAGTTTTAAGTGTTAAGAAAGCAGCAGAGGTCCCTCACCTTGGCTTTATAGGAAGGTTTCCTTGTGGCTACCTCTGTGGGCGTAAGCTCATTATCCTCTGCATAGGGATAGAGGGGTGTTGGCCTGCGGGCGTGTGTGAATCTAATCTTCTGACAGCTGGCCTGAGGGTGGGGTTCATTACCTGGTGGGGATGGCAGTCATGATCTGACATCATGTAAGGTGGCACTGGACTGCCAGGTGCTAAGCAGCCCACTGATCTGTCTGAAAGGGTTCTGTCATGGAAGACATAGCCTCATTCCTGATACTTTGGCCAGAGTGTAGGTGTCTGTAGGTTTTTTTTTTACACATTACTTAACAGTTCCGGGTTGTCAACTTTTTAAAAAATTTTTTTTTAAATATTTAATTTTATTTATTCCCTTTTGTTGCCCTTGCTGTTTTTTTTTATTGTTGTAGTTATATTATTGTTGTTGTCGTTATTGGATAGGACAGAGAGAAATGGAGAGAGTAGGGGAAGACAGAGAGGAGGAGAGAAAGATAGACACCTGCAGACCTGCTTCACCGCCTGTGAAGCGACTCCCCTGCAGGTGGGGAGCCGGGGCTCAAACCGGGATCCTTATGCCGGTCCTTGTGCTTTGCGCCACCTGCGCTTAACCCGCTGCGCTACAGCCCGACTCCCGGGTTGTCAACTTTTTTAAAAATTCTACTTATTATTGGATAGAGACAGAAATTGAGAGGGCAGAGAGACAGACACCTGCAGCTCTATTTCACCACTCAAACTTCCCTGCAGGTGGGACCAGGGGCTTGAACCTAGGTCCTTGTGCACTGTGGTGTGTGTGCTTAACCAGGTGTACCACCGCCTGCCCCCCCCTTTTTTTAATTTTGGCTCTCAACTTCTAGGACCTAGGGATATTAGAAGTAAAAAGCAAACCCAAGACTTAATGCCAGTCTTTCTTTGCCCCTTAGGTTCACTCTTAGTATTTCCTTTTTTTTTTTTTAATTTATTTTTTTTTATTTAAGAAAGGATTAATTAACAAAACCATAGGGTAGGAGGGGTACAACTCCACACAATTCCCACCGCCCAATCTCCATATCCCACCCCCTCCCCCGATAGCTTTCCCATTCTCTATCCCTCTGGGAGCATGGACCCAGGGTCATTGAGGGTTGCAGAAGGTAGAAGGTCTGGCTTCTGTAATTGCTTCCTCGCTGAACATGGGCGTTGACTGGTCGGTCCATACTCCCAGTCTGCCTCTCTCTTTCCCTAGTAGGATGGGTCTCTGGGGAAGCTGAGCTCCAGGACACATTGGTGGTGTCTTCAATCTCGGGAAGTCTGGACGGCATCCTGATGACACCTGGAACCTGGTGACTGAAAAGAGAGTTAACATACAAAGCCAAACAAATTGTTGAGCAATCATGGACCCAAAGCTTGGAAAAGTGGAGAGGAAGTATTAGGGAGGTACTCACTGCTAACTCTAGTATACTTCTGCTTTCTTACTTTGGTGCCATACTCCAAACTCAGTCAATTTCTGCTTTGCGTTTCTACTTCTTTTTTTTTTTTTTTTACATGCATAACATTCCCCAGATTCCCATTTAACAATACAACCCCCACTATTTCATTTATCATTTTTCATGGACCTGTATTCTCCCCACCCACCCACCCACCCACCCCCGAGTCTTTTACTTTGGTGTAATACTCCAATTCCATTTCAGGTTCGACTTGTGTTTTCTTTTCTAATCTTGTTTTTCAACTTCGGCCTGAGAGTGAGATCATCCCATATTCATCCTTCTGTTTCTGACTTATTTCACTCAACATGATTTTTTCAAGGTCCATCCAAGATCGGCTGAAAATGGTGAAGTCACCATTTTTTACAGCTGAGTAGTATTCCATTGTGTATATATACCACAACTTGCTCAGCCACTCATTTGCTGTTGGACACCTGGGTTGCTTCCAGGTTTTGGCTATTACAAATTGTGCTGCCAAGAACATATGTGTACACAGATCTTTTTGGATGGAAGTATTTCCTTTTTTTAAATTTATGTATTTATTTAAAAATATTTATTTTGTTGCCCTTGTTTTATTGTTGTAGCTGCTGCTGTTGTTGGATAGGACAGAAAGACATGCTTCACCACTTGTGAAGTGAACCCCCTGCAGGTGGGGAGCCAGGACGCAAACCAGGATCCTTAAGCCGGTCCTTATGCTTTTTCTTTTTTTTAAACCAGAGCACTGCTTATGGTGGTGAGGGGGATTGAACCTGGGACTTCTGAACCCCAGGCATGAGAGTCTCTTTGCATGACCATTATGCTATCTACCCGAATCCCTGTTCCCTTCTCTCCTGTTTCAGGGGCTTTTTGTTTAGTTGTTTTTTACCAGGATTATCAATGGTCTTGGGTGCCTGCACAATTCTACCTCTTCCAGTGTCTTCCTCCACCTTTTAAAAAAATGTATTGGATAAAGACAGAAAATTTGAGGGGGGAGATAGACACCTATAGCACTACTTCACAGCTTGTAAAGCTTCCCCCTGCAGGTAGGCCCCCTTAGAGACCAGAAACACCTGTAGCACTGCTCTGCTGTTCATGACGCTTCCCCCCCCCACACACACACACACACAACAGATGGGGAGGGGGGAAGGGCTTGAATTTAGGCATTATGCCTCAGGCATGAGTCTGCATAACCTTTTTGCTATCTCCCCCACTTGGGATTTTAGCTTTTTTAAAAAAAAATTTTATTTATAAAAGGAAACCTTGACAAAACCATAGGATAAGAGGGGTACAGCTTCGCACAGTTCCTACCACCAGATCTCCGTATACCAACCCCTCCCCTGATAGCTTTCCTACTCTTTAACCCTCTGGGAGTATGGACCCAAGGTCATTGTGGGATGCAGAAGGTGGAAGGTCTGGCTTCTGTCATTGCTTCCCCGCTGAACATGGGCGTTGACAGGTCGATCCATACTCCCAGTCTGCTTCTCTTTCCCTAGTGGGGAAGGGCTCTGGGGAAGTGGAGCGCCAAGGCACATTGGTGGGGTTGTCTGTCCAGGGAAGTCTGGTCGCATCCTGCTAGAGGGATTTTAGCTTTCTGAAGTAACATCATTAGTTGGTCCTTCTGGGAGGTTCCATGGTCATATACATACCTTCAAACTGCAGTGGGTTTTTATCTTTATCATAATTACAAAAAGCTGGGAGACAGGAGTACTTGCTTTCCTTCTTTGTCAAAGGAAACTAAACCTAATGGGATGTGTGTCTGGTCCGTGTGACCAGTCATTGTCACTTTGCTATTGGCTTTGCACACTCAACTATCCCTGTCATCTAGACCTGGCAAAATGCCTTTGTAGTCTGAAAGTTATCTTACTATTTCCCTGCCTCTGTTTAATGAGATAGCAGGCGAGAGAAGTTGAACAGATTACTTTTGAGATTCTCTGCCTATAGGGAGTGTTTGATACTTGCTGAAGCTAAGAGAGCCTCAGGCATGGAGTCACAGCCTCAGGTATGTAGTGGGTACATGCTCTTGACTCATCCTAAGAATCTTAATGAAAACCAATAAGATGGCAAATATTTTCAAAATGAGTTCTTTCAAAATGGTTGTCAGGCAACAAACCACAAACACTTAGTGATGAGGGATCATTTCCCTGACTCACTTTCGAGAAACTGTGCACAGGCTGATTGTCTGACAGTGGCCCCCTACAATCCCCCTGCAGGGGGAAAAATTTGAACGGTGAAGTAGTGCTACAAATGTTTGTGTCTCCTCTCCCCTCTACTTCTCTTCACTCTCAATTACTCTGTCCTGCCAAATTAATGAAATTTAAAAAGGAAAACATTTTTCTTATGTTTTAATTTTTTTATTATCTTTGTGTATTGGATAGAGATAGCCAGAAATTGAGAGGGAAGGGAGTAATAGGAAGAGACAGCGGTCCGGGAGGTGGCACGGTGGATAAAGCATTGGATTGATTCTCAACCACGAGGTCCTGAGTTCGATCCCGGCAGCACATATCCCAGAGTGATGTCTGGTTCTTTCTCTCCTATCTTTCTCATGAATGAATAAGTGGATTCTTTAAAAAAAAGAGAGGAGAGACGGAGACACATCTGCAGCTGTTTCACCGTTTGTGAAGCTTTCCCCCTGCAGGTGGGGACTGCGGGCTCAAACCCGGATCCTTGGTACTGTAACATGGTGTGCCACCACCTGGCCCCCTTTTTTATTTATAAAAAGGAAACTGACAAAAACCATAGGATAAGAGGGGTACAATGCCACACAATTCCCACCACCAGATATCCCTCCCCTTCCCTGATAGCTTTTTTTTTTTTAAGCTTTTCTATTCTTTATCCCTCTGGGGAGCATGGGCCCAGGGTCACTATGGGGTACAGAAGGTGGAAGGTATGGCTTCTGTAATTGCTTCCCCACTGAACATGGGCATTGGCAGGTCAATTCATACTCCCAGCGTATCTCTTTCCCTAGTGGGGTGGGGCTCCAGGGTCCACTGGGGGGATCATCTGCCCAGGGAAGTACGGTTGGCATCATGGTAGCATCTGGAACCTGGTGACTGAAAAAAAGTCAACATATATAGCCAAACACATTGTTGACTAATCATGAACCTAAAGGCTGGAATATTGCAGATGAAGATTTGGGGTCTCTGTTTTGTAGCTAGCTAGTAGGCCTATTTTCATTGGATTCCAAAGGGCCCATGACTAGTTTTTTTTTTTCCTTTTACTGAGCCTGACATCTTTTTTCTTTTTAAAGAATTTGTTTATTCATGAGAAAGATAGAGAAAAAACCAGCCATCACTCTGGTACATGTGCTGCTGGGGATTGAACTCAGGACCTCATGTTTGAGTCTAGTGCCTTAGCCACCGTGCCACCTCTCGGAACACAAGCCTGACATCTGATATGTAGGTGGACCCAAGTTATTGTCTGGGGAGATGATGTCATGGCCGGAAAAAGGGCTAGGAAGCTAGATTATGGAAGAGAGTAGCTCCTAAATATGGGAAAGGTATATAAATATTGTTGACTTATACCCCATCGATTTGATCTGGAGCCCATATTCAGCATAGGAGCACATGTAACCTCTGTGTCCTTGTAAATCTGAGCTTGCATTCTGTGGTCATGAGTAGGAACGTTCCAAGCTGCCCCACTTTCAGGACCCATCTTCCTCAGGTGGTAGATAAGAGTATGTTGTCCAGCCTCCTTTCAGAGGATGGAACATTCTCTACTCACAATGGGGTCTATTTTGTTGTTCTGATGAAGATGACCAGTAATAATGGAGAGAGGGATCTATTCGAGGTCTGCTTAGGAATCTCAGGACTCCCTGACTAGGGCCTCAGATGGAGTGGCCTGACAGTGACTGAAGAGTCATCATTAAAGTATACCAGTCTCTTGCCCTTACTCAGCTTTTGCAGTCCTTAAGGTGCTTTGGAGTGACTGAGGGAAGTGTAATAGGAAGTAGGTGAGGATGGTACCTAAGTCTAAATAGAAACTATTTCATTTGGGCACTTTATGGTGTCTTTTTAGGTCTTTATACTTGCTTGCTGCATATATTGACTACAGACTAGTGTTCACTTTTGCTTTCAGGTATATATTTTGCCCTAATTTATGGAGTGTACATATGCATGGGACCTGGTCTATATCTAGGTTTTGGGACTTGGTTAGGAAGTGAACCACCTGAAATGGAATTAAGAGAATCCTATGAGAAAGGTCTCACCCATGTAATGAGGCTGAAGGGTTGACATTCCACACCTGACATTACCCTTGTTGTTTTATTATTGTAGTTATCACTGTTTTTATTGATGTTGTTGTTGGACAGGACAGAGAAATGGAGAAAGGAGGGAAAGACGGGGAGAGAAAGATAAACACCTGCAGATATGCTTCACTGCTTGTGAAGTGACTCCCCTGCAGGTGGGGAGCCAGGGGCTCGAACCAGGATCCGTATGCCGGTCCTTGTGCTTTGTGCCACCTGCGCTTAACCCTCTGTGCTACCGCCCGACTCCCTCCTCTCTCCATTTCTGTCCTATCCAACAACAATGACATCAATAACAACAATAGTAATAACCACATGAAGAGAGGAGGGGAAGACAGAGGTGGAGAGAAAGACACCTGCGCACCTGCTTCACTGCTTGTTAAGCGACCCCCCTGCAGGTGGGGAGCCTGGAGCTCAAACAGGGATTTATCTTTATGCTGGTCCTTGTGCTTTGTGCCATGTGCACTTAAACCACTGCACTACCACCCGACCCCCTCATTCTTTTATACACTTTGTTTAGAGCCACACTGTAACCCATATGCATTGTTTCTACTCCAAGACTAACCCTTTTCCATCCAGCTTGGGAGGGGGACAGAGAGGACACATCCCAAGCATTGGCCCCCTGGTGTCACAGCTCCTTATGGAGCTGCAGTGTGAGCCCAGGCCAGGCATGATAAAGCACACACCTACCATGAGAACTACCAGTACAAAAATGGAACAGTGCACTGCTTTGCCATGTGCATGACCCAGCTTCAAGCCTGACCTCACCACATTGTAACATGTCTTTTCAGCTTCAAGCCTGACCTCACCACATTGTAACATGTTTTCCTATTTCCCTACTCCCCTGCCAATTCCTGCCCTGTCAAATGAAAGGAAGAAAAAGTTTACATTAAAATGTTAAAGTAAGAAGACATTTTTCTAAGGGACAAATAGTATTTTTTAAAATATTTATTCCCTTTTGTTGCCATTGTTTTTTGTTGGTTATTGATGTCCTCATTGTTGGATAGGACAGAGAGAAATGGAGAGAGGAGAGAAAGATGGGGGGAGAGAAAGATAGACACCTGCAGACCTGCTTCACCACCTGTGAAGCAACTCCCCTGTAGGTGGGGAGCCAGGGGCTCGAACCGGAATCCTTATGCCAGTCCTTGCGCTTTGTACCACCTGCGCTTAACCCGCTGTGCTACCGCCCAACTTCCGACAAATAGTAATTTTACATTCCGGGCAGAATAGGAATGCCTATTTGAATTTTAAGTGTAGTTATCGCTATGGCAGTGCAGAATAGGTGTAAATAGGTGCTAAGAGGCAAAATCCATTTTGAGATATCTATTTTTTTGATGGAGGCCTGGAATTAGTTCATCTAGTAGAATGTGTGCTTAGCCACTCATGGATGCCCTGGTTTCAAGCCCTGGCACCACATGGGAAAGCCACAGTACTGAAAGCTTTAGCACTGTGTCTTTTCCCCTCTGTATCTCTGTCTGAAGTAAAGAATGAAAAATTCAAACCAGCAGAGGTGAAATGTGCATGCCAGCATCAGAACAGTTTCTGTTGCTTAGGTGGTTGTAGAGCTTCTTGGGTTTCTTCATGCTGCCAAGGAACTGGAATGTAGTTGGACAGGAATGCCGGGGCACCTGACAGCCACATGACTCCTGTGACAGACTCAGACTTATAGTTAGTTCTTTGTTTCTAAAATCATGTTTTAAAGATTTATGACAAGAGAGTAGACTAAGTCCAGAGCATCAGTCCAGCATTGCATATGCTAGGGACTGCAGTTGGGAACGCACACTTAATATAATACTCCAAAACTGCAGTCACAGTATTGCCTCCATGAATTTTCTTTTTTTTTTTCCCCCTTTTTGTTGCAGCCTCTTTGCGGTTATTATTGCCATTGTTGACGTTGCTTTGTTGTTGGATAGGACAGAGAAATGGAGAGAGGAGGGGAAGACAGAGAGAGAGGGGAGAGAAAGACACCTGCAGACCTGCTTCACCGCCCGTGAAGCGACTCCCCTGCAGGTGGGGAGCCGGGGGCTCGAACCGGGATCCTTATGCCAGTCCTTGCGCTTTGTACCACCTGCGCTTAACCCACTGCGCCACCGCCCGACTCCCATCTCCTTGAATTTTCTTTGTTACTTATTTATTGGATATAGAGATACTGAGATGGGAGGGGAAGGTAGAGAGGGAGAGACACCTGTAATGTGTGCGCTTAGCCAGATGTGCCACCACCTGGCCCCTTTTATTGGATAGACACAAAAGTCAAGAGGGAAGGGAAGATAGAGGGAGACACCTGCATCATTGCTTCACTTGCAAAACTTTCCCCCTGCAGGTGGGGATCAGAAGCTTGAACCTATGTACTTGCACATTGTAGTATGTGCTCTCAAACAAATGTGCCACCACCTGGCCCCCTATTTTCATTTATTTATTTATAAAATGAAAACACTGACAAGACCATAGGATAAGAGGAGTACAATTCCCACCACCAGAGTTCCGTATCCCATCCCTTCCCCTGATAGCTTCCCTATTCTTTATCCCTCTGGGAGCATGGACCCAGGGTCATTACGGGATGCAGAAGGTGGAAGGTCTCACTTCTGTAATTGCTTCCCTGCTGAACACTGGCATTAGCAGGTCGATTCATACTCCCAGTCTGTCTCTCCCTAGTGGGGCAGGGCTCTGAAGAAGTGGAGCTCCCAGACACATTGGTGGGGTCATCTGTCCAGGGAGGTCCGATTGGCATCATGGTAGCATCTAGAACCTGGTGGCTGAAAGAGTCAACATATAAAGCCATACAAATTGTTGATTGATCATGAACCTAAAGGCTGGAATATTGCAGATGAAGATTTGGGGTCTTCGGTTTGAAAATAGCTAATAGGTCTATTTTAGGGCATATTCCAAAGGGCCCATGACTTTTAGCTTTTGCCTGAGCCTGACATCTGATATTCAGGTGGACCCAAGTTGTTATCTGGGGAGATGATGTCATGGCTGGAAAAAAGGACCAGAAAGCTGGATCGGGGAAGAGAGTTAACTCCCAAATATGGGGAAAATGTATAAATATTGTGGACTGTAAACCCCATCGATTTGATCTGGGGCCCATATTCAGCATAGGAGCCTATGTAAACTCTCCATTCCTGTTGGTCCAAACTTGCATCCTGCGGTCATCAGTAGGAACATTTCGAGTTGGACTAATTTCAGGACCCATCTACAGGTGGTAGATAGACTATGCTATCCAGCTCCCCTTTGGAGAATGGAACATTCTCTACCATTGTTGATCCACCTTGAGGGCAAGGTCTTATGGGGGGGGCCCAAAGGGGCCCATTATGTTGTTCCTGATGAAGATGACCAGTGATAATGGAGAAAGATCTATTCGAGGTCTAGGCTCATTGCGTTTGTGTGGGAATCCCAGGAGTCCCATTTTCATTATTAAATTAACCTTGGACTACAAGCCTATAAATGTGTTAGAAGTGCAATTCCTCACTCTTCAATGTATCTACCACACCTCAGCTTCCAGCAAAGTACCAATAAGTCTCCACCTGAACCTATTGGACCCCCACTCTTAGAACAGGCTGCCTTGCCAAGCCCCCTTGAGAGCCTCACTTCTGCAGTATGAGACCAAAGATTTGTCTTCATTTGAATTTGCTTATTCCCTTGCTTCTTCATTTCTACTATAAGAGAACATTTCAGGGAGTCGGGCAGTAGCGCAGTGGGTGAAGCACAGGTGGCGCAAAGTGCAAGTACCGTCATAAGGATCCCAGTTTGAGCCCCCGGCTCCCCACCTACAGGGGAGTCGCTTCACAAGTGGTAAAGCAGGTCTGCAGGTGTCTATCTTTCTCTCCCCCCTGTCTTCCCCTCCTCTCTCCATTTCTCTCTGTCCTATCCAACAATGACAACATCAACAATAACTACAACAATAAAACAGTGGCAACAAAAGGGAATAAATACTTTTTTTTTTTAAAGAGCATTTCAATATTTCCTGTGTCACTGGTTTAGTGTCAGTGAATTCCTTTAGCTCATTTGTCTGATTAGCTGGATCCCCATCACCCCTCCAGCCTGGTTGGTACCTGACAGGATAAAGGATTCTTAGGTAGGTGTCTTTTTCCATTCAGGACTTCATGTCCTGCCAATCCTCAGTAGCCTTTTAGGGTTTCTATTGAGAAATCAGCTGATATTTTTATCAGCGTGCCCTTACAGGTGACTGGTTTTCTTTAGTTGCTTTTAGTACTGTGTTTATCTTTGATCTTTGACATTTTAATTATGCGCCTTGGTGAGCTTTAGTTTGGCTTCATTTTCCTTGGAGGTCTTAGAGCCTCCTGGATCTGAGAATCTATCTCCTCTTTTGATTTGGATAAATTCCCAGTTAATATTTATTCAGATGAGAAGTTCCTTTGTGCCTCTCACCTGGCACCCCTATGATGTGAATATTTCTCTTGATTTCCATAACTCATTCTCCATTTGTTATTTTTGCTGGTTTTCTTGGCGATTTCCTCCACTTTGTCCTCTCAGCATTTTGATTTTTGATTCTGTCCCTCTGTAGGTGTCCCCTCTACTGTGATACTTAGTTCAGTTACTGTATCTGATTTCTGTGATTTGTCATTCCCAGAGCTACTCTGCTCTAGGCTTATTTTATGAACTTTTGAGTTTACCCCAAAGGCTGACTTAAGACAGACACCACAACAAACCTTCTCCCAGTGCCATGCAGGCTGCAGGTGATTGCTTAGAAGTTCTTTCATATTTCTTGTCTTTGTTGAAATTTTCTTTTGTAAACCTTTTCATTTTGGTGGTAATTTTTAGGACTATACTTTGAAGTCTGTTTTTCCTTCGGTTTCATACATCCCTAGCTTTTGTTGCCCTTTTTTGTTGTTGTAGTTATTATTATTGATGTCGCTGTTGGATATAACAGAGAATTGGAGAGAGGAGGGGAAGACAGAGGAAAGAGAAAGATGGACACCTACAGGCATGCTTCACCACCTGTGAAGCGACTTCCCCGCAGGTGGGGAACCAGGGGCTCAAACTGGGATCCTCATGCTGGTCTTTGGCTTCACGCCACATGCGCTTAACTGCTGCGCTACTGCCCAACCCCTGGTTTCTTTTATTTTTAACACTTATTCCCTTTTGTTGCCCATGTTTTATTGCTGTAGCTATTATTGTTATTGATGTCGTCATTGTTGGATAGGACAGAGAAATGGAGAGGAGGGGGAGAGAAAGGTAGACACCTGTAGACCTGCTCCACCAGTTGTGAATCGACCCCCCTGTAGGTGGGTAGCCAGGGGCTCGAACCAGGATCCTTACGCCGGTCCTTGCACTTTGTGCCACCTGTGCTTAACCCACTGCACTACCGCCTGACTCCTGGCTTCTTATTTTTTAACATAAGCAGCACTTGGAGGGACTGACTTGTAGGATTGTTGTCACAAGGTTTGACAAGGCTGACTGGGAACAGGAAGAGAGGAGAGAGTAAGCATTGCTTCACAGCTCATTTTGCTTCCCCTACCCCCCAGCAAGTGGTGACCAGGAGTTTCACACATGGTGATAGGTACGCTCTGCCAGGTGAACCACCACCTAGTTGACTTCCTAAGTTTTTATTTTATTTATTGGATAGAGACAGACATTGAGAAGAGGGAAAGACACCTACAGCACTGCTTCATCCCTGCATATAGAGGCCGGGGGCTTGAATACAGGGTCTTGTGCATTGTAGTATGTGCTTAAACAGGGCCGCCCCTTCCTAGGCCCTGGTTGACTCTTAATTAGGAAGATGGGCCATCCACTACAATGAAATGCAAACCTGGTGTCCACTGTCCTGGCAGCAGTAGGCATTTGTGAGCTGGGAGGCTGGGCCTGACTAGGTTCCGTGGTTTATGGATGGCACCATGTTCAAGGATGACTTTACCTCTGCAAAAGGTAAATGAGCAGTTTGGCGATTGTCAGGGTAGCCCCTGTCACTGGGTCAGTTGATCTAATTGATTTTAGTCAATATCTCAATCAGGGAGCATCCTATGTAGCAAGTAGAAAAGTTCTCTGAAATCCCCCTCCTTTAAAATTTTATTTCAGGACCTAATGAGAGAGGCCAGAGCAGCACTCTGGCATACACAGTACCAAGGATCGTACTTGATACCTCGTACTCAGAAGTTCAGAACTCCACCACTGCGCCCACCTCCTGGCTACTTATATGAGGATACTGGGAGCTGAACTTTGGGACCTGTTGCTTGAGAGTCCCACATGCCATCCATGGTCAGCTCTACCCCGTTGCTGAAAGGTCTCTGTAGACTGAAAGAGAGCAAGGGAATTTATTCTATCTCTGGTAACTACCCCTGGGGAGTAGGAAAAGATCTTGTTACAGATGATCTCACCTTCCTCTGTGCCATGGAAAAAGTTGCTTCAGATGTGCTGGCTGGGGGATGCCATGCTGACCAGCTTGGAGTGCATTCCCAGGGGAGGGGCAGCTGTGGTTAGGTTAGGATTTATAATTGGATTGCCTTAGCACATTTGGGGTGGGCTTTCCTTTAGGCAGATTATTGCAGCAACCCAGTGATGCTCAATGAGGCTACCCATAAACTGTTCCTTTTCTCCCCTGAGAACCACTCAGACTGGAAGGCAGGAGGGGCTTAGAAACAAGTGTGGTGAGGGTTCATGAGTTGGCACCCAGGGGAGTCTCTGATCTCTCCTGCTGCCATTGGCAGAAGGGTGCAGGTGTAAGGAATGACTCCTGACACACAGTTCTGTGTAATTCTTGATTAATTCAGATTTACTTACCTAATTTTTTTTTGATAGGGTGGGTAGAAATTGAGAGGAGAGGCAAGAGATTGAGAGAGATGCCTGCAGATCTTCTTCGAAGCTCATGAAGCTTCCTCCTCCAGGTGCGGAGCAGGGGCTCAAACCCTGGTCCTCACACATAGTAATGCATGTGCTCAACCGGGTGCCCGCTGCCCTACCCCCTTGTTTGTGGCTGCTCCAGGCTGACTTTAGATAGAGGGGCAGGATCCTGCAGCATGGAAGCTTTCTCCAGTGCTGTGAGGGCTGGGCCTCAATCTGGGTCTGTCTCACAGGGCAGAGCAAGTGTGCTAGCCAAGTGAGGCATTCTGCTGGCCTGGAGATCCAGATTTCTTGATAGGATCTTACTGCAAGATCTCAAAAATGGAGTTAAATTTTAGGTACCTTCAGGGAGTTGAGGTGAGGGGACTCTCAAAGTAGCAGCCTGCTTTCCTTTTTTTTTAAAGTCCCTAAGACTAGCCCTTTCCTGAGGCCCCACACTGCTCGACGCCTTCACTGTGACATGAAGTTTTTAGAAGGAAATGCCAAGTTGTTAGTGCATGTGTGGAGTTTCCCAGCCTGGCTTAACCCGTTTACCACCACTGCTTTGTTCTAGGAGATAAAGCCAATATAGCAGTGGAGTGTTTGAAGCTAGCTATATAACTTGGAGAGGGAAATGAACATAGGCCTTTGGACCTGAGGAATTTTTTTAGATTCTCATTTAAAGCAGCAGTGGTGGCAGTACTCAGTGAGCTCACCTTGGTGAGTGTTGGGCCAAAACAGCCTGGGCAGGCCGAATTCAGAGGGTCCATCACTGAGACTGACAGGTCGGGAGTTGGCCCTGCCTCCTGAACTCACTGTGGAATGTGGCTTGGGAAATGCAGGGGGGTGGGGGGGGGGTTGTGTGGCCTGTGTTCAGAGAATGTTCCATGGGCTAGCTCCTGGGGGGAGTGGTGGTGAGGGTGTTGGGGTAGGGGGGTGGGGGTGGTAGTGTGCTCTCCAGCCAATAAGTGCAGCTCCTCTGGACTCTGCTTGTTCCAGATGTGGGGCTTGGGTCATGAGCACACATCTGGCCACAGCCTGATGATGCTGGTCTGGCAGATGGCTTCTTTCAGGAAACATTGATAACATCAGAGCAGGGGACACACTATTCCATGGCCATGGTGAGGAGGTCTGTCTTAATGACTAGTGTTGATTACACTTGGTTAAGAGTGTTTTAGGGCAGGGGAGATAGCATAATGGTTATGTGAAGAGACTTCACATGCCTGAGACTACAAACTCCCAGGCTCTATCCCTGCACCACCATAAGCCAGAGCTGAACAGTGCCCTGGTGTAAGAATGAATGAATGAATAAATGAATAAATGGGAGAGGGTGGTGGTGCCTGAGATCAAACAAGAGTCTATAGTTTGACCACTGAGTCGCCTTCCAGGTGTCACTCTTTGTGATGGACCCCTCTGAATTCGGCCTGCCCAGGCTGTGGTGCCCACCTTTTAAGGAATTTGGGGTGTGTGAAGAGTCCCAAAAATTGTAGCTGATGACTGTAGTGGCACAAGGCAAGTGGACCTTTAGTGATTGCTGTGTGCATGTCCTCTCCTAACCCCTGTTACTCCAGTGACTCCAGGTTGGGCCCCTCCCACTCCCCTAATGAAAAAATGTGAGAACTAGGGAGATAGCATAATGGTTGGGCAAAATGATTTTCATGTCTGAGGCTCCTGGGTTCAATCTCCAGCACCACCACAAGACAGAGCTAAGCAATGCTCTGGGCCCCCAAAAAGTGCCTATGAAAATAGTCACACCTGTGTGCAGCAGTCAGGTCATCAGGTCCTTCTGTCGGAGCTCAATTTTATTTCTCTAGCTAGATTTAGTTATGTGGTAACTTGGGTTGAGCTGGGACCGTACACAGGTAAAGCATGTGTACCTCTCAAGCCCGAGTTCACCCTCTCAGTGAAGGCCTTGCCTCTTGTGATCAGACTGGGTGAGCCTTCTGCCTACAAGGCCAGCTGGGGTAGTCTGTGCTTTACCACACTGACAGCAGCCTGGACCTAGGCCCTGGAGCAGGGCATGCTGGCTGTACACAGCCTGTCTTCCTTTTAATCAATAACTTTATTTGTTTAAATGCTCTTTTTAAAAAAAAAGTACATCTACTTTTAAGCTTTATTAATTAGGGATGAAAGCAGACCAAAGCATCCCTCTGGCATAGGTATTGCTGGGATTAAACTCAGGACCTCATGCTTGAGAGTCCAGTGTCTCATCCAAAGCCAAGGCCAATAAATGCTTTTTTTTTTTTTGCCTCCATGATTATTGCTGGGGCTTGGTGACTACACTATGAGCCCACTGTTCCTGGAGGCTTTTTTTTTTCTGATTTTGTTGCCCTTGTCATTATTGTTATTGTTGCCATAGATGTTGTTGTTGGATAGGACAGAGAAATTGAGAGAGGGGAGACGGGTGGACAGAGAGAGACAGACACCTGCAGACCTACTTCACTACCTGTGAAGCGACCCCCCTGCAGGTAGGGAACCGGGGGCTCGAACCAGGATCCTTACGCCAGTACTTGTGCTTTGCACCATGTGCGCTTAACCACTGTGCTACTGCCCGACCTCCACCCCCCCCTTTTTTTCTTTTTGCCTCCAGGGTTATTGCTGGGCCTTGGTGTTTGCACTACAAATCCAGTGCTCCTGGAGGCCATTTTTCCCCTTTGTTGCCCTTGTTTATCATTGTTAATATTATTGTCATTGCTGTCGCTGTTGTTGGGTAGGACGGAGAGAAAGAGAAAGGAGGGGAAGACGAGGAGAGAAAGATAGACACCTGTAGATCTGCCTCACCACCTCTGAAGCGACCCCCCTGCAGGTGGGGAGCCAGTGGCTCAAACTGGGATCCCTGCACTGGTCCTTGCACTTCACATCATATATGCCTAACTCATTGCGCTACCACCTGGCCCCCATAAATGCTCTTTTTTTTTTTTTAAAGAATTTATTTATTCATGAGGAAGATAGGAGGAGAGAAAGAACCAGACGTCACTCTGGTACATGTGCTGCCGGGGATCCAACTCAGGACCTCATGGTTGAGAATCCAATGCTTTATCCACTGCGCCACCTCCTGGACCACATAAATGCTCTTTTTAACTTCTCTACCCCCTCCCCTTTTTTTTTTGTACAGGCAGTGTGAGAGACCTCAGGACTGCAGAATGTTTCACTTAAGGACTTGTGCTGCTAAGTTTAGGCCGTTGACGGCTTCCCAGACTATTAAGACCTTTTCACAAAACAGACCAGCAGCAGCTAGGACGTTTCGGCAGATTCGCTGTTATTCTGCCCCTGTTGCTGCAGAACCCTTTCTCAGTGGGACTAGTTCGAACTATGTGGAGGAAATGTACTATGCTTGGTTGGAAAACCCCAAAAGTGTACACAAGGTAAGGCTTGCAGGAGTCTTCGTGTGCTTGGAATTGCGGCATAGCGTGGCTGGCCAGCCCAGGTAAGTGCATGCATCCCAGGAAGGCAGGCAAGTGGGCAACGACTGGCAGCCCCACCTGCCTGCATCCTCTGCGCCAGCTCCAGCTCAGTCTCAGCCAGAAGACCCACACCCAACAGGAACTGCCCTTCTCCAAAGGAGCCTTCACCCAGTGCTTGTTACTCAACACACCGAGGCCTTGGTTCCTGCATTGGCTACCCTAAGAGGATGACACCACGTTTGTACCATGTTCAGGAGCTCACCAAGCCTGTTGCAGCATGGAGATGCTGAAGACAGGAGGAAATCACATGAGTGACCACCTGAAACACCCCGTCTCACTGTCCCTCAAGTCATTTCATGTTAAACCTGTATAAATGATAATTTCGGTCATTATCCTCATGCTATTCTGTATGTGAAAGTTAGTTCTGCAAAGACTATCTCCGGGTCACCAACTACTTTCTCCTTAGAGCCTGTCTTCATGGATTCACTCAGTTGAGGGCATGCCTAGTGGCAGAATTTCTTAGTATTTTGCCCTTACCCAATTTTTGTAGTCCTTACTTTATCTAATGAGATTAGACTTAAAGTGATTAAGGGGTAGGAGAGGAGTATTTCTAGGCCTAAGTAGTAAATATTTGACTAGGTACTTTATGGTGTCTTACTGAGTACTTTGACTTTTTGAGGTACATAGCTTCCCCTAACTTATGTATACATGTGCACATGTACCCTGTCCCTTAAGTCCTGGTCTGTATCTAGAGTCTGTAACTTTTTGTTAGGGAATGCACAAGCTTCCCCCACCCTTGGTTCTCACTAGTAGGGGGAAAGCTCCCCTTCCCCTCTCAGTGTCTGACTCTGTCCAATAATAAACTTAAGAAAGGAGGGGGAGGTAGGGGAGAAGAGGAGCCAGCATTACTTCACCACTCATAAAGCATCCCCCGTGCAAGTGGGGAGTGGAGGCTCAACCTAGGTCTTGTGCTTAATATTATGTGCACTGGGGGTGCTGCCACCTGTTCTACCCACCCCCACCGTTTCCCTTTTCTAAGCAGACTGCCCCCCCCAAAAGAAGTGCCTTGTAGAGCAGTCACCCCTGTGGTGTTCAGTGGGTTCTGAAGTTCAGGTTCTGAAGGTAGCACAGTTACTTACAGCCTGCAAGGTTACTTAATAAATTCAGTGCATGAGTTTCAGAATCAAACGGATCTGGTGCCAGACCTGTCTCATTGCCTTTTGTCTTCTTCCCATGACCTTCATTTACCAGTGTGATAAAAGAGCATGATTGAGACCTGGCTTAGTAGAAAGAGCATAGTTCTTTTTTTTTTTTTTTAATTTTTTAGCTTTTTAATTTTATTTTTTATATTTATTTATTTTTCCTTTTGTTGCCCTTGTTTCATTGTTTTTGTTATTGTCATTGAAGTTGTTGGGTAGGACAGATATCAAGAGAGGACAGGAAGATGAGGAGAGAAAGATAGACATCTGCAGACCTGCTTCACTGCCTGTGAGGTGAACTCCCTGCAGGTGGGTAATCGGGGGCTAGAACTGGGATCCTTACATCGGTCCTTGTGCTTGGCACCACGTGCGCTTAACCCACTGTACTAGCACCCAACTCCTGAAAGAGCATAGTTCTTGAATGCATTAGGCCTTAGCTTCAATCCCCAGCACTACGTGAGCCAGAGAGGTGCTCTTTCATAAAATTTTTTTTTGTCTGTTTGTTGGATAAAGACAAATTTAGAGGGAAGGGGAGATTGGGGAGATACCTGCAGCATTGCTTCACAGCTTGTGAAACTTCCCACCTGCAGATGGTGGCCAGGGGCTTGAATCCAGGTCCTTGTGTATGGTAACATGCATTCAACTGGGTGCACCACCACCTAGCCCCCAAATAAATGAATCTTAAAGAGCAAAAAAAGATATGGACACAGGTGAACATCTAGATGAAAGTTGTAGAGGCAAGAGGCCATATGGGGAAGGGCTTGGATTGCTGTGGGCTCTCTAGGCACTTGGCTCTCCCAGCACCTTCCTTCACTTGCTTCTCAGCCCAAAAGCTCTAACTTTATTTGTGGGTGTGTGTGGCAGGTTTGTCATACAGGCTAATGATCTGTCATTAGCTCCCTTGAGATAAGAGGGGGGCGGTCAAGACTGAAAAACTGATGCTCTTGATGGCTCGGCCTGTGACCAGCTCTCATCTAGGAACCCACCCAGTGTTGCTGCACTAGAATTAGATTCTCCTACACAGGAAGGTACCAGGGTTCCAGGAACCAGGGTCAAAGACCAAATATCAGGGCACAAATGGAGCTATTGGTCTTATCATTTAGGTGATTAGAAGCTGTCAGGAACTGAGAGCACAGTTCAGTAGGCCAGGAGATAGCTCACCAGGTAGAGCACACGTAGTCATACATGAGGACCTGGGTTCAAGCACTTGACCATGTGGGCACACCTGCATGGGAAATGTTTGCAAGCAATGGAGCATTACTGTGGTATCTCTCCTCTCTCCTCCCCATTTTTCCCTCTTATCCTCTATCTTAAAAAAATAAAATAAAATCTGCTAGGAGTGGTAGAATCATTTCAGTCTCGAAGTCCTGATGAGAAACCCTAGAAGCAAAGCAAAAGATATTAAAATAGATTAAAATTAGGGTCAGAGGTAGATAGCATAATGGTTATGCAAGGAGACTCTCATGCCTAAGGCTCTGAAGTTCAGGTTCAGTCTCCCACACCATTATAAACCAGAGCTGAGCAGTGCTCTGGTAAAAGATCACAAAGCTAGAGAAATAGCTCACTTGGCCAGTATACTACTTTGCCATGTGCATGACCTAGATTTAAATCCAGCACTCCGTCCACACTGAAGGGAGCTGCTATGGTCAACTTCA
Source organism: Erinaceus europaeus (assembly GCF_950295315.1). Taxonomy (NCBI): domain Eukaryota; kingdom Metazoa; phylum Chordata; class Mammalia; order Eulipotyphla; family Erinaceidae; genus Erinaceus; species Erinaceus europaeus. The sequence continues at coordinate 42,259,625 of NC_080175.1, read as the reverse complement.
CTGTTATTTCTGCCTGTCAAAGTCATAAGTCATTTGGGGAAGAAAACGTAACGGCTCTGCAGAAGACTTTACCCCCAAGGCTCCAAAGTCCTAGGTTCAGTCTCTGGCACCACCATAAACCATAAGCAGTGGTCTGTTTAAAAAAAGTCACAATGCATTACCTGAAGTCCATGGTTTACATTAGTGTTCATTCTTTTTTAAAGCTTCTTTTTTTTTTTTAATTAGAGAGAAATGGAGAGTGGAGGGGAAGACGGGGAGAGAAAGACACCTGCAGACCTGCTTTGCTGCCTGTGAAGCAACTCCCCTGCAGGTGGGGAGCCAGGGGCTCGAACTGGAATCCTTCTGCTGATCCTTGTGCTTTGCGCCACATGCGCTTAACCTGCTACGCTACAGCCTGACTCCCAGGGTTCATTCTTGGTGTTATGCTGTCTGTGGGTTTGGACAAACGTGTTTGTATTTCACTGCTTTAAAAATCTACCTTTTGGGGGTCAGGGTTGGGCAGTAGCGCAGTGGGTTAAGCAAAGCGCAAGGACCAGCCTGAGGATCCCGGTTCAAGCCTCCGGCTCCCCACATGTGGGGGGAGTTCACAGGTGGTGAAGCAGGTCTGCAGGTGTCTTGTCTTATCTTTCTCTCCCCCTCTCTGTCTTCCCCTCTTCTCTCTGTCCTATCCATCAATGACAAATAACTACAAGAATAAAAAGGGCAACAAAAGGGAAAATAAATTACCTTTTGGGGGTCGGGTGGTGGCGCAGCGGGTTAAGCGCATGTGGCGCAAAGCGCAAGGACCGGCATAAGGATCCCGGTTCGAGCCCCCGGCTCCCCACCTGCAGGGGGGTCGCTTCACAGGCGGTGGAGCAGGTCTGCAGGTGTCTCTCTTTCTCTCCCCCACTCTGTCTTCCCCTCCTCTCTCCATTTCTCTGTCCTATCCAACAACGAATAGCGTCAACAAGGGCAATAATCATAACCACAACGAGGCTACAACAACAAGGGCAACAAAGGGGGGAAATGGCCTCCAGGAGCGGTGGATTCGTGGTGCAGGCACCGAGTCCAGCAATAACCCTGGAGGGAAAAAAAAAAATTACCTTTTGGGGGCCTGGAGATTCACCAGGTTAAGTGCACATACTACGGAGTGTAGGGACTGGCACAAGTATCCCGGTTTGAGCCCCCAGCTCCCTATGGGGGGGAGTTTGCTTCACAAGCTGTGGAGCAGGTCTGCAGGTGCCTCTTTATCTCCCCCCTCTGTCTTCCCCTCCCCTCTTGATTTCTCTGTCCTATCCAACAGCAATGGAAAAAACGGCTGCCAGGAGCAGTGGATTCATAGCATAGGCACAGAGCCCCAGAAATAACTCTGGAGGCAAAAAACATCTACCGATTTTTGGGGGTTGTGGGTTGGGCTCGGACATAGCGTGCATGGTGACATGTATGTTCTACCAAGCAAGCCCCTTTAAGTTTTGGTGTGTTTTGTGGAACCAGGGTCTAACCCATGTGTGATTACTGTCTCAAAGTTTCTTTCTTTTCTAGATAGAAAAAGAATCCGCAGCACTGAAGCTTCTTTCAATGCAGTGCAGGCCTGGCTCAGCCTTGGGCCACACACATGGCGAAGCAGCACGCTGTCTCAGGCAGACCCAGCTTTCATTCAGATAGAGGGAGACATGCTGCTTCCCCTGGTGCTGTGGCATCTCCGTGTGGTGCTGGGACAGCCTGGGCTACACACCGAGGAAGGCATGAGACTCTTTTCTTCCTTTTTTTTTTTTTAACCAGAGCACTGATCAGTTCTGGCTTATGGTGGTGTAGGGAATTGAACCTGGGACTCTGGAGCCTCAGGCATGAGGAGACTCTGCTTTTCAGCAACTTATAAATTTTTCTTTCGATCTTCATTTTACTTTTATTTATTTTTGCTTCAAGGGTTATCGCTGGGGCTCAGTGCATGCACTAAAAATCCACTGCTTCTAGAGGCCATTTCTTCCCATTTTGTTGCCCTTGTTATTGCTGCTGTTGTTGGATAGGACAGAGAAATCAAGAGAGCGGCAGATGGCAAGAGAAAGGTACACCTGCAGACTGGCTTCACTACTTGTAAAGTGGCCCCCCTGCAGGTGGGAGTCTGGGGCTCGAACCATGATCTTTATGCCAGTGCTTGCACTTCATGCCATGTGTGCTCTTAACCCACTGTGCTACTGCTCAATCCCTGATCTTTTTTTTTTTTTTTTTCTTTTTTACCTCCAGGGTTATTGCTGGGGCTCGTTGCCTGCACCATGAATCCACTACTCCTGGAGGCCATTTTTCCCTTTGTTGCCCTTGTTTTATTGTTATGTTGTTTTTTTTTTAATTTTTATTTTCCCTTTTGTTGCCCTTGTTTTTTATTGTTGTAGTTATTGTTATTGATGTGGAGAGAGGAGAGAGGTGAAGTGGAAAAAGGAGAGGGAAGACGGGGGGGGGGGGGGGGGGAGAAGGATAGACACCTGCAGACCTGCTTCACCGCCTGTAAAGCTACTCCCCTTCAGGTGGGGAGCCAGGGGCTGGAACCAGGATCCTCATGCCAGTGCTTGTACTTTGCGCCACCTGCGATTAACCCGCTGTGTTGCCTCCCTGTTGTTGTGGTTATTGTTATTATTGATGTAGTTGTTGTTGGATAGAACAGAGAAATGGAGAAAGGAGGGGGAGACGGGGAGAGAAAGGCAGACGACACCTGCAGACCTGCTTTACTGCTTGTGAAGTGACTGACCCTCTTGTAGGTGGGGAGCTGGGGGCTCGATCTGGGATCCTTATACCATCTTGTGCTTTGCACCTTGTGAGCTTAACACACTGCACTACTGCCTGCCAACCTTCCCATCCCAATCTTTATCATTTTAATCATGTACCTTGGGTTTGATTTTGAATAAAGTTTTCTTCAAGCTTAACACCGCACCTTTCTAGGTCTGAAGCTCTCCTTCAGTTTGGGGAAGTTCTGGGCTGATTTTTTTTTTTTTTTTTTTTTACACCAGAGCACTGACTCTGGCTTGTGGTGTGGGGGATTGAACCTAGGACTCAACCTAGGACTTTGGAGCCTCAGGCATGAGAGTCTCTGTGCATAACCATTATGCTCTCTACCCCACCCTGGACTTTTTTTGGACCAATTCTTAAATATTTACTTTTCTGACATCCTTGTAATGTGAATATTGTATTTCTTGATGTTGTCCCATAATTTTATTTCTCTTTATTTTTTGCTGCTTTTTCTTGAGTTTCTTGTCCTCAGATTCACCACTTTGTTACTTCTCCCTTTCTGTTGATGGACCCTATGATTTTTTTTTCCCTCTGAATTTCTGTCTTCAGGCCAGGGTTTTCAGTGGGATTGCTCACCTGGGCAACCACTGCTCCTAGTCTTTTTTCTTTTTTTTGCCTCCAGGATATTCCTGGAAACCATCCCCCCCCTTTTTTTTGTTGGATACGACAGATATCGAGAGAGTAGGGGAAGACAGTGGGGAGAGAAAGGTAAACCTACTTGCAGACACCACCCTGCAGGTGGGGAGCCAGGTGTTAGGGTTCCAACTGGGATCATTAAGCCAGTCTTTGTGCTTTGAGACGTGTATGCTTAACCTGCTGCACTACCACCTAGCCCCCAAGCTTTTTTTTTTTTTTGAATGTTTAGTGTTGGATAAAGACAAAAGGGAGGGGAAAGAGAGACAGTCCTATTTCACCACTCATTAAGTGTTACCCTGCTGGTGAAGACCAGGGACCTTGTGCAGTGTAATGTGTGCACTTAACCAAGTGTGACTCCACCTGGCCCCTCAATCTTTTAAAGATTGAGGTGCTCTTACTAAGGCTGGTGGGATGAACTGGGACAGGGTATGCTGAAATCCTTCGTGCTTCTCCTCCCCACCCCCCATATCCTATCCCTACAGACCTGCAACATCACCAGTCAGGAATTAAGAACTGCAGGAAGCGGCAGGTTATGGAGTGCACGCACATTGCCATACATCAACCTCCCAGTCCTCACCTGCAGGTGGAAACCTCACAAGTGGTGAGGCAATGCTGCAGATGCCCCCCGCCCCCCGTAAAATAAAAAATGACCACTTGTAGCAGTGGAGTTGTTGAGCAGGGACCAAATCCCAGCAGTAACACTGGTGGTAAAAATTAAAACAATAAGAGGCACCACTGGAGAAGTTTTCCCTGGCATGGTGCTCCTGTGGGCTGGTTAAGATCTTGAACCTGTATCCTTGTCCATTGTAAAGTTTATATTCCCCTGCTTTCTTTGAATTTTCTCCCTTATCTTGAGCATCTTATTTTTTCCCCCAGAGTATTGCTCAGTTTGATTTATGGTGGTGTGGGGTAATCTGGGACTTTGGAGCCTCAAGCAGGAGAGTCTCTTTTCATTACTATTATACTATCTACCCCCACTCTCTGAGCATCTTTAGGACCAAAGATTTGCCGTCCTCTACAGGAAGTTCACCTAGCTCTGTTGAATGTGGTGCTTTCTTTCGCTTGCTGCCTTGTTCTAGCAGTGTAGGTAATTTGATCCCCATGTCTTCTCAGATTGCTGGATGCTCTGAGGATCTGGGCCCTCTATTTGCACCTGCGTAGTGACCTGAAGCTGAGTGCTCAGAGGTCACTAGGTTGTTGTCTCAGCTCAGGCTCCCAGGCTGGTGAGGACAGGATCTGCTCCCTATGGGCCAGGAATTGACTTCAGGGCCTGTGGCTCCTGGCTCCCAGAGCTTGAGCAAATTGCAGTCCCCACATCCCTTCTCACCAATTGCTGCTCTTAATTCCCATATCATTTTTGTGGGACTATCATCCTAGGGAACAGTAGCTAGCAGATTGGGGGTGGGGTGGTCTCTGAATCTGCCCCTAGGGTCTAAATTCCAGAGCTGCTGCCCTCTTCCCTCCTTCACCCCTCCCCACCCCCATTCCTATAGTTCTTAAATTCCTGATTGGTGATGTTGGAATGGGGGTTGGGGGGGCAGATTTCAGCCCAGCCTGCCCCAGTTTGCCCCACCAGCATCTTACATGTCTTTTACTTTGTTTTGTGGCTGGTCTTTAATCTTCTTGGGAGAAAGTGTTTTCTTTTCTTTTCTTTTTTTTTTTTTTTCTGTGCCCCCTCCGATCTGGCTGACTTTATGCCTCTCACCATGGAAAGTCAGTTTGAGTTTCTCCATATATTGCCGTGGTCTGACTATTGATGCCAGGAGGGATGGATAGACGAGTTGACTAGTTTTTAATGTTGTTCTAAAAAAGATCAAACCATCACTACACAACCCATGGGCTCCCACCTGTTTTTATTATTGGTATTCTGATACGGTGCCAGGGATTGAACGCAGGTCCTCACATATGGAAGGCATGCGCTCTACCTGCTTAGCCTCCCTAACTCCTGTTTTTGCCAGTTGGGTTATTGGGGTTCAGTGCCTCCACAAAAAACCCACCACTCCCAGCAGCCATTTTTGCTTTATGTATTTTTTTACCAGAGAGCACTGCTCAGCTCTGGCTTATGGTGGTGTGGGGATTGAATCTGGGACTTTGGAGCCTTAGGCAAGAGTCTCTTTGCATAACTATTATGCTATTTACTCCCACCTGTTTTTTAATTTACTTTTTTTTAATGTTTATTTGCCCTTTATTGTTGGAGTTATTATTGTTATTGAATCATTGTTGGATAGGACAGAGAAATGGAGAGGAGTGGAAGACAGAGAGGAGGAGAGAGACATCTGCAGACCTGCTTCACTACTTGTGAAGTGACTCCCTTGCAGGTGGGGAGCCAGGGGCTTGAACCGGGGTCCTCAGCCAGTCCTTGAACTTTGTGCCACGTGCGCTTAACCCACTGTGCTACTGCCTGACTCCCTAATTTACTTTTTAAAAGACTTATTTATTGAGAAAGGGGGAGAGAAAGAAAGACATCACTCTGGTGGTACATATGCTGCCAGGTATTGAACTCAGGAACTTATGCTTAAGAGTCCAGTCTTTTATCCACTGAGCCACCTCCTGGACCACTTTTATTTGATAGAACAGAAATTGAGAGGGCTGGGGTTAGGGAGGGAGACATTTGAAGCACTGCTTCACCACACATGAAGCTTCACCCCTGAAGATGGGCAGGGGATGAGGGATTTGAACCTGGGTCCTTGCACACACGGTAATGGGTATGCTTAGCCAGATAGCTCAGCAGATAGGGCACATGTTTCACCAGCCCAGGTTTGAGCCCTGAAACTATAGAGGAGGCGCTGTGATCTGTCTTTGACTATATGAATGAAAACATTAGCTGAGACCTGTGAAATTGTACATAGGTGAGATTCCAGCTTAGCAAAATAGTTTGTGAAACATGTTTGTGGCGGTCAAGCAAATCAAAACCGCAAGCTTCAGGCAAAATAGCTTCCATTGTCCTAGCCTTTGCCCACTGCCCATGTAACTGAAGGGCCATCTCTTTGTCTAGTCTGGCCTCTGTCAAGTCCAGCACATCTCCTAACTCTTGCAGAACTTGAGGGCCTGTATCTTGGCCATGTTGGGGACAAGTCAGATAGACATTCTAGAGCCATAGCTAGATGACACTTGTTAATGGTTATGACCAGCATCTCAATGATAGAATCTCCAGACCCTGCTGGCCCTTGTATGTGCAGCCGGGCAGGTGTATGCTAAGGTGTGGCATGCTCTCAGGCCTCTGGATACACTTGCCAGTCTCTGGTTCTGCTGCAGAGACGTCACACTGGAGCCTGGTGCTGGAGCTGTGACCTGTTCTTTGTCCTCAGTTCTGGTTACCCAACATCCATTTCCCTTCATGCCTTTCTCAGCCAGCTCCTAAGTGTTGAAATGACACTCTGGGCCAGCGTCATGTCAGGAGGCTTTCTGTGTGGGCACAGGAGGCTTAGATTCAAGACTATCAGTTAACCTCTGAGTTATTTTTTTAAATTTTTTAAATATTTATTTATTCATTTTCCCTTTTTGTTGCCCTTGTTTTATTGTTGTAGTTATTGTTATTGATGTTGTCATCATTGGATAGGACAGAGAGAAGTGGAGAGAGGAGGGGAAGACAGAAGGGGAGAGAGACAGGTGGGGTTGTAGGGGTTTGAACCTGGGTCTTTGTCCATGATGGTATGTCTACTTAACCAGGTGCACCTGTACCCAGCTCCCCACTTTGACAGTTTGGAACTGCCTTGGGCTATAGTTTTCGAGTTGCTGTGGTTTGCTCTAGCTCTATCTTGGACTCAGGGAAAGCCTATATAAATATATATATGTATATGTGCATGTATTTTGTGTGTTCTAATGCAGTATCAGGGAATGAACTGATGACCTGGAATATTTGCAGCACCACCCAGCTCCAGGTTTCACAAGCTGTCTTTCTGTCTCCAGTGCTATTGTTGGCACTTCAAACTGAGTATTGTTTGTTTTTGGCCTCCAGGATTATTGCTGGGGCTTGGTGCCTGCACCATGACTCCACTGCTCCTGGAGACCATTTTTTCCCCTTTTGTTGCCCTTGTTGTTTTATCATTGTTGTGGTTACTATTGTTGTTGCTGCTATCATTGAATAGGACAGAAAAATCTAGAGAGATGGGGAGATGCGGGGGGGGAGAAAGAGACACCTGCAGACCTGCTTCACGGCCTGTGAAGTGGGTCCCCTGCAGGTGGGGAGCTGGGGGCTCAAACCAGGATCCGTACTCTGGTTCTTGCGCTTTGCACCACCTGCGCTTAACTCGCTGTGCTACTGCCCGATTCCAAACTGAGTCTTAATAGAAAGTGAGACACCACAGCACCACTCCACCTCAAGTGCAGCTTCCCCTTTTGTATGATACTCCACAAAGTGGTGGCTCAGGGCTCAAACGCAGGTGCTTGGGCATGGCAGGGTGTGCCCTACACTGGGCGAGCTGTCTCCCATCTCCTTTAATTTAGAAAGGAGACACCACAGCACTGCTTCACCTCCTAGGGAGCTCCCCTGGTACCATCTGTGGTGCTCCCATGTTGGTGCCAGGCTCTAACTCAAGTACTTGTGCACAGTCAGCCTCGCTGTCTGAGGTAAGTGCACTCCTGAACCCCTTCCCCAAACACATGGACCCAAAGCGGGTCCATGGTACCCTTGATGGGATTTCCATGATAAGGGCTGTTAAACAACATTTTGAAGTTGCCCCTCAGCAGCTCCTGGCACCCAGAGGAATCGGTGAAGACCGTCCTGTCTAGCCAGTCAGCTGAGGTGAGCAGATCTTCCCTAAGTTCAGTCTTTGATTCTTTCATTTCTTTTTTTTTTAATCTTTATTTATTGGATAAAGATGGCCAGAAATCAAGAGGGAAGGGAGGGATAGAGAAGAGAGACACCTGCAGCACTGCTTCACCACTCGTAAAGCTTTCCCCCTGCAGGTGGGGAGTGGGAATTCGAACCTGGGTCCTTGCGTATTGTAACAGTGTGCATTCAACCAGGTGCGCGACCACCCGACCCCTCAGTCTTTGATTCATATATATGTGTGTGTGTGTGTGTGTGTGTATATATATATATATATATATATATATATATATATATATATATATATATATATACACATAGACATTTTTTCCCCTTTTGTTGCCCTTGTTTTTTATTGCTGTTGTAGTTATTGTTGTTGCTATTGATGTCATTGTTGTTAGATAGGACAGAGAAATGGAGAGGAGGGGAAGACAGGGCGAGAAAGATAGACACCTGCACCAACAACAGATGAGTGGCTGAGCAAGTTGTGGTATATATACACAATGGAATACTACTCAGCTGTAAAAAATGGTGACTTCACCGTTTTCAGCCGATCTTGGATGGACCTTGAAAAAATCATGTTGAGTGAAATAAGTCAGAAACAGAAGGATGAATATGGGATGATCTCACTCTCAGGCAGAAGTTGAAAAACAAGATCAGAAAAGAAAACACAAGTAGAACCTGAAATGGAATTGGCGTATTGCACCCAAGTAAAAGACTCTGGGGTGGGTGGGGAGAATACAGGTCCATGAAGGATGATAAATGACATAGTGGGGGTTGTATTGTTAAATGGGAAACTGGGGAATGTTATGCATGTACAAACTATTGTATTTACTGTTGAATGTAAAACATTAATTCCCCAATAAATAAATTAAATAATAATAATAATAAAGATAGACACCTGCAGACCTGCTTCACTGCCTGTGAAGTGACTCCCCTGCAGGTGGGGAGCCGGGGCCTCAAACCGAGGTCCTCATGCTGTCCTGTGATTTGTGCCATGTGCACTTAACCCACTGTGCTACCGCCCAACTCCTCAGTCTTTGATTCTTAAGGGGCTTACTGCTTGCATTTATAGGGTTCACACAATCAACACCTTAGAAAGGTGTAAGGAACACGAAGCAGTGTCTCACTTGGGTGATGGTTTGGCACTTGGACAGTTTTGTCTTGGAGGACTGACAAGTGGCTCCTAGGTTGCTGCATTTGAGGCCCACACGGGCCAGATGGCAGGGAGGGTGGCTGATGCAGGTACAGAGCAGATGCCACCTTCCTGTGAAGGGCCGAAGGCTGGTTGTGCTGAGCCTTAAAGGCAAGGAAGAGGGTCTGGCAGGAGGCTGTGCCTATGCTCAGGAGACACATGTGATGACAGTGACAGCCTGGGAGATGCTATGCAGGCCGTGGTCACACTGGCCATGGGCTGTGAGTAAACACAGGGAGCGAGTGAAAGCTAAGTATCCGCTGCAAGCTGAGTGGAGACATTCTAAGATCAAGCCGGGGCTGGGGGTGTGTGATGCTTAGGAAATGTGTGCCTCTAAGAGTTTGAGGGACTCAAGCAGCCAGAGCTCCGGGCCCTCAGAGCTGACAGAGTGCCATGGGAGGGAGGTGGGCTTGCATCGTTTGGCTACATCGTTGTGAGCCTACTTTATTCTTTTTAATGTGATGCTGGGTAAAAGCCCAGATCCTTGTGTGTACACTCACTCATCTGTGCTTAGCAGCCTTCCCTGCTCAGCATTTTCATTCTAACAGACAGCACAGCAACACTCCACCATCCAAGTACTTCCCCCTCCTGTGCTGTCCATGGTGCTGGGGTTCTAACTCTGGGCCTATTTCCCAGCCCCTCAAGCATGATTTTTTTTTAATATTTATTTTATTTATTTATTCCCTTTTGTTGCCCTTGTTGTTTTTTTATTGTTGTAGTTATTATTGTTGTCGTTGTTGGATAGGACAGAGAGAAGTGGAGAGAGGAGGGGGAAGACAGAGAGGAGGAGAGAAAGATAGACACCTGCAGACCTGCTTCAACCACCTGTGAAGCGACTCCCCTGCAGGTGGGGAGCCGGGGTTCGAACCGGGATCCTTATACCGATCCTTGTGCTTTGCGCCACCTGTGCTTAACCCGCTTGCGCTGCCGGACTCCCCAAGCATGATTTTTTTAAAAGATTGACTATGAGGGAGAGAATCACTCCAGCACACACAGTGCCAGGGATTGAAGGGAAGCCCTATTGTGCTTGTAAGTTGGGAACTCTACCCACTGTGCTACCCCCTGGACCACAGGATCAGAATTTTTTTTTTTCCTTCAGGGTTATTGCTGGGGCTCGGTGCCTGTACCATGAATCCACTGCTCCTGGAAGCCATTTTTTCCCCTTTTGCTGTCTTTGTTGTTTTATCGTTGTTGTGGTTATTATTATTAATTGATATTGTCGTTGTTGGACAGAAATGGAGAGAGTAGGGGAAGATAGAGATGGGGAGAGAAAGACACCTGCAGACCTGCTTCACTGCCTGTGAATCAACTCCCCTGCAGGTGGGGAGCTGAGGGCTCGAACCAGGATCCTTACGCTGGTTCTTGCGCTTCATGCCATGTGCACTTAACCCGCTGCACTACTGCCTGGTCCCTCAGGATCAGGAGATTTTTTTTTTTTTTTTTTAAGATTTTATGAGAAAGATAGAAGGACCAGACATCACTCTGGCACATGTGCTGCCGGAGATCGAACTCGGGACCTCATGCTTGAGAGTCCAGAGCTTTACCACTGCGCCACCTCCCAGACCAAAGGATCAGGATTTTTCTTCCCTGTAGGCTATGGGAGCCTGAGGGCTTTTAAACTATCAATAGGCTTCTTAGCTTAATCACTGACTCCTGACCAAGAGATAAAGCAGGGTGTGGCAGAGATAATCCAGTGGTTATGCAAAGAGACTTTCACAGCCCCTCAGCTATGCCACAGAGGTATAGGACTTCTCCTGAGTTTCCTGGTTAGATCTCTGTCCCCTGGTGTCCCTCCCTGTTGCTGCTCCAGATTCTGAGGGTAGTAGCAATGGAGACTCAGAGTTGCACTTGGTGAGTCTCTGGGGAGTCCTTTCCTCCCTTCAGCTGTCTCCTTGTTGTGGAGCAGACTGGAGGTGGTGTCTCCAGTGATAAACTGTTGAACTGTTAGCAGTCACTTAATCTCTCCTTAGGCCCCTCTCTCCTCTCTGTCACCAGCCACGCGTGTTTGTACTCACGGGTGATTTACTGGGTTCCTGTGGTCATTCTAGTCCTGTCTTGTTTCGGTCAGGGTGGTCTCCTTTGGTATTCCTAGTTGATCCGGGAGAGGAGAGGAGAGGAGAGGAGAGGAGAGGAGAGGAGAGGAGAGGAGAGGAGAGGAGAGGAGAGGAGAGGAGAGGAGAGGAGAGGAGAGGAGAGGAGAGGAGAGGAGAGGAGAGGAGAGGAGAGGAAGTGATCTGCTGCTCGTAGCTCCGCCTCCCAGGATCAGGATTTTTAATGGTTATTTGTATTATATGTTTAGCAAAAAATGCCCTGTCCTGGAAAGGAACATGGGGTGAGCTTGTGCCGTGGCTGGCCTCTGGCCCTCTTGCTCTACTTCCCTACATACCCCCACCCCTGGAGGGCACCTCGTGGCCTTTGGGCCACTCGGCTTTGCCACCTGTGGATGGATTGAGGGTAGGAGAGTCACTTTTCTAAATGCTTGTTACTTAACAGGTGAGAGTTCTTTGGAGTGGGGCCACTCACTCAGGCTCCTGAGGTCAGGATGCCCGGTGCCCACTGTTGTTCCTCACAGTCCGATGAGAAGTCTGATGCTGTCAGTAGACCACACTGTTGGGTGCAGGTCCCCAGGCAGAGGGTGAAGTCCCTTCGATCCTGAGGGCTGGCAGGAAGACTGCCTCCTGATGTGCCCTGGGTGCCTGCCTGCAGTGAAGGTCTGGTCCCTGCAAGCTTACATAACAAACCCTCAGCGTTGTTTGCCTCATCCCTGCCCTGAAGCAAGGCTAGGCCAAAGTCCAAAGGCTGCCCTTCTGTGTGGCACAGGAAGCTCGCTGCTCCCAAGGACCTGCCGTCCTCCAGGGTCTGAGAAACCCCTTCCAAGGCTACAAGGTGACTCCAGGAGGGAGGAGAGCCTTGGGCCTCCGTTGCCTGCACTCCTGTTCCTGCCCATGACCTTGGTCCACACAGGTCTCAGGGCATCCCAGTGGCTCCCTCTGGTCAAGAGCAGCTTGGCAAGGCTGTGAGAGAGGCATTGCTGTGGGCTCAGAAGGACATGGTGGCACCAGGCAGCCCAGCTTTCTGCAGTGCTCTGACTGCTGCCACGTCCCTCTAGGGCAGAGGCCAGGGAGGAGCTACCGACATGTCAGCAGGCTCCAGAGGGAGCTGAGGCAGCTTTCCTGTAATCTCAGATGTTTACTTCTGAGATTAGCTGCCCGCAGAAAGGAGAAAGGGAGCCTTTTGGCAAGATGCTATAAAAACTAGCATTGCTCCCAGAGTATAAATTGGCTTTGAGTTTATAATCTGAAGAATGCAAGCAAATGGAACTCCTTTTTTAAATACTACTGTTTTTTTAATCATCTTTTAAATATTTATTTAATGAGAGATACAGAGAGAAAGAGGAAGTGAAAACAGAGCTCTGATCAACTCTTGATTGTGATGGTGCTAAGGATTGAACCAGGGACTTCAGAGCCTCAGGCAGGAAAGCCATTATGCTTTCTCCCTTGCTCTGCAAGTACTACTCCTCATTGTAACTGTCTTCCTGTCAGCAGTCCTGTGACTGACTGGGCTCTATTAGCTCCTGCTTCCAAAGGGACCAATGTTTAGGGCTGGGGCCAGGCACAGCCTTGCCAAGGGTGGCTCATCAGAAGTCCAGCACTAGGTGTGCTGTAGCTATCCCCCTAAGGTTTCCTGAGCCCTGAAGCAAGAGTGTTTCTCCGAAGTTTCTGTGGGGTTAAGTACCTGCCTTCAACCTTCCTATTTCAGATCTCCTGTAGGTAGTTCAGTCAGTGTCTGAGGAAAGACTTTGACAGAGGCAGGTTGTGGGACTGCAGTGCAGTCTACACGGGCACAGCAGGGTCACACACCAGGCATGGACAGTAATCTGGGGTCTGAGGGGTTGTGTGAAATTTGCGGGCGCACTCTGATCAGGAAGTGCCCCTGTGCAGGCTGGCTGGGAGAGATGCTGCCTCCTTGAGCTACCAACCAAAACCCAGTGTGAGGTGCAACTCTTATTTTAGAAAGGCCGCACATCCAGTGTTGCTGTGAATTTCATGTTTGACAGTTTGAATGTGACCTTAGTATCAGCTGAGGTGTCTGACAGTTCTGGGACCTGATAGCTAAGCCAGCAGTCAGTAGTCTTTATCCATTTATGTAAAGACCTTTGAGCTTGGGCCTTTGGATCCATTGAAGAGGAAGCCAGAGGCTGCCCCACCCATTCCCCTTCTGATTCCATCAGGGCCCTGGGCTAGGCTCCAGGCAGAGGGAAATGGTGGCCATCAGGTGACTCGAGACTGAGATACTGACTGGATGGGTGGAGCTTGTTCCCCAGCTAAGGTGGAGCAGTCACACTGCCCTTCACTGCTGGTGTAGGTTATGCAATGGTTATGCATACAGGTTCTAATGCCTGAGGCTCCAAGATCGCAGATTCAGTCCTCCACACCACCTGTATGTGGTGCTCTGGTTTAAAAAAAATAAAGGGAATTGGGCAGTAGTGCAGCGGGTTAAGTACATGTGGCACAAAGCACAAGGACTGGTGTAAGGATCCCAGTTCGAGCCCCCAACCTGCAGGGTTTTTATTAGTGCTGGAATTGAGCCCAGTAGTTTAGTTAAGGATTTTTTTTTTAGTACAAAAGGAATATGTTCTTACAGTGGAGTGATGTAAACATCCCACAAAGCTCCCCAAAGACATTATTAATGAGAGGCCACACTGCCTCCCACACCTTGACAGCATGTGACAGCAGGCCTCAATGCCAAGCTTGGTGTCTGTGGGCATGTGGTAGATCTGTCTGGCTCCTGCCCCGTCCCAGGCGAGGGTTATATCCACTTAGCACCCGCAAAACTAAATACCAGAGCCCAGTGAAAAGTCTTATCTCCAGAGCCAGTTATTGACCGAAGAATGTTGAAGACTGGACAATGAATGACAAGGACAACATTTTCAAGTTTCTACACTTTCTGGGCATTAATAGTTTAGAGTCTTTTGCTTTGTAATAGGATCTCGTTTTTAGGTTCTCTGATCTCTGAAATAGTAAAAAGTGGTGGATGGGGGTTGTTGATAAGTCAGGGGATAGTAATGATTGTGTGAAAACATCCATAGCTGTAGGCACCGACGTCCCAGATTCAGTCCCCAGCACCACTGGAAACCAGGGCTGAGCAGTACTGTGCATGGTTTTGCCAGGGACTAGAACCATGTTGATTGAATCTCTTTAATAGTATCTTGAGTCTGTGTTCACCCCTGGCCACTAAGCTCTTAAAAGTCCTTAGTGGCTGACCAAGCAGTAGTGCACCAGGCTAAGTGCTCATAGTATGAAGCACTAGGATCCACGCAAGGATACTGGTTGGAGGCCCTGGCTCCCCACCTGTGTGTGTGTGTGGGGGGGGGCACTTTACAAGCAGTGAAGTCTGCAGGTATCTTTCTCTCCCTCTATCTTCCATTCTCAATTTATCTCTGTCCTATCCAACAGCAATGAAATAGCCACCAAGAACAGTGGATTTGTAGTGTAGGCATTGAGCCCCAGCTATAACCCTAGAGGTGCAAAAAAAAAAAAAATCCACCCTAGTGACCCCTCCTGAAGAATGGACAAGACTCCAGTGAGTAAGGGAATGAAAGCAGACACTTCAGTCTTTGATGTGATGCCTGGTCTGTCTCCTGTGTGAAGGCCGAAAGCCCTATCTTGTGTTCTTGGGTAAGAGCAGGAGCAGGTTACCCTAGAGGTTCTGTGAGCCTCTAGAGGCTTGAAGGGCTCTAAACTCACTCAGCACCCCTGTCAGTTGTGCCAGGTGTGAGGTGCTCCGGCAACCCAAGACAGTCAGACAGGAGAGTTCAAAGCGTAAGTCTGCGGGTGGCAGGGCTGAGAGGGGCTCCTCCGGTTCCCTGCCTTCTGGCCTGTCTGCTGAAGCATTGATATGACTTTGGCGTTTCCATGGATGGCACAAGCAGGGAATAGTGTTTTGAAATAGAAATGGACCTGGTGTACTGCACCAAAGTGAAAGAGGCAGGGGGAGGGGTGTCAGGTCCTGGAACACGATGGCAGAGGAGTACTTAGTGGGGGTGGGGTTCAGATCCCGGAACATGATGGCAGAGAAGGACCTAGTAGGGGTTGTATTATGTGGAAACATTACATATGTACAAACTATTGTATTTTACTCTCAACTGTAAACCATTAATCCCCAATAAAGAAATAAATATATATATGGGCCTAACCTCAGAGAGACCCACCCGTTTGAGGGCGGATGGGGCCGGGTGTTGTCCAGAGGAGCAAGTGGATTCAAGCAACATGTCAGTGGATGAGTGTAACCAGCAGTTCTCTTTTGGGGTAAAAATGCACACTAGGCCTTGATGAGCAGTGGAGTAACCCATGTGTTTTTCTTTGCCTTCAGTCATGGGACATCTTCTTCAGAAATACCAATGCTGGAGCACCCCCCGGCACTGCCTATCAGAGCCCACTACCCTTGAGCGCGGGCTCTCTGTCCACCATGGCTCGAGTGCAACCTGTTGTGGGAGCTCAGCCCAATGTGGACAAGCTGGTGGAGGATCACCTGGCAGTGCAGTCTCTCATCAGAGCCTACCAGGTAAGGAGGCACCAGTGGGCTCCAAAGCAACCCCCGGAATGGTATCACACTTTGACCTTCCACGAAATGTAGATGCTTGTTCTCTCCCCCTTTTATGTCTAGAGGGGCAGAAAAGAAGCCAGGACAGTCTGTGTGAACAATCCCCTGCACCCTTAATGCCTTGGAGTTAGCACCTCATTTCTTGCCACGCATTGGGCGTGTAGCCCAGTCAGTTGCCAGGATGAGGAAGGGGCCAGAGTTAGTGGTGGCCAGGAGAGGGCATGCTTCTTTGAGAGAAGTTTTCTCAGGTGCTCCTACCCAAAGAGATAAGCCTGTAGAATTTAGGCACAGAAGGAAAGCCCCCACAAACAGTGGCTGCTGTGGAGGGAGCAGACGCTGAGGGGAATAGGAAAGAGGAAGGGGGATTTTAACCAGAAATAATCATTTAATGGTTTCCCCATCAGAGGAGGGCAGCACAGGGCTTCCTGGCCTGTCATAGCCCAAGAACCTCTTCTAGATTCCTCACCTGGCATGGGGAAAGACTCAGAAGGCAGACTTCAAAACCTGGCCTGTGCTTGGTTCTAAGGATGGGAAGAGAAAAAGCAGGCTTGGGTCCTCCCTTCTGAGAGCCCCTGGGGATCTGGGCTCCCCTGATACCTCCTGCTGCGTTGCTGTGATACAGCAAAGGGAGTTTTTTTCTCTCTGGTGTTCAGCTTCCTGTTTCCTGGAGACAGCTGCATGGGCCATTTCCCTCTGGTGTCACGATAGGACAGTGTAGCAAAGGGCCATCCTAGTAGAGTCTGGCCAGTGAGGTGCTCCCTGGGGCAAATGAAAGCGAGAGTATAGAGCTGTGTAACTTGCAAGGTCATGTGCTGCCAAGTGCTGCCCTGGGGCACAGGGTGGGGGTTGTAGCCTGCTGACCTTTGCTGCCCTCACTTAGCCTCAGCATCAGCTGACCGTTCTGGGACTTCTTGGCAGCCATCCCTTCTCAGATTGCAAATAAGAAATCGCAGATGAGATCTCCAAGATGGAAAGAAGTTTGACATTAAAAGGAGCTAGACAGCTCAAATGCTATAATTCTTGTGATTTTTTTTTTTTCTCCCACCACTGTGCCCCAGCCTGCTTAGCAGACCCTCACAGCTGGTCCTGAGCCTTTGCTTCTCCCTAGGTACATCTCTGTTCTAAGCTGAGCAGCGGTCACACTAGAATCTCACTTCTATTTATCTTAGGAAATGTGTAAGTGTCCCAAGAAATCTATACTTTCGGTCTGCCATGTTTATTATAACCTAAGATTTTTTTTTTATTGCTATTTACATAGGAACAGTTATGTAAGAATGCTTTTTAAATTAGTCATTTTAAGACTTTTTTTTTTAGCTGACTTTGTTACTTGGGTTTATTGATATTCTTGGGAAGCTCTGACCACGTGTAACTTACACCCTCCCCACAGCCCTGCTTAACAACTTGCTTGTGTTATTACTTCCAGGTCAGGGGTCACCACATTGCAAAACTTGATCCTCTCGGAATTAGTTGTGTAAATTTTGATGATGCTCCAGTAACTGTTTCTTCAAACGTGGGTGAGAATTGATCTGTAAATGATAATTTTAATGTAATTTTACTTTTTTTTTACCCCTTCCCTCTTTTTTTTCTCCTGTCCTTTTGTGTGTGTCCTTCCCTCCCCCACCGTTGGCCCATTCGTAGATACGAGGGCACCATGTAGCACAGCTGGACCCCCTGGGAATTTTGGATGCTGATCTGGACTCCTCCGTGCCCGCTGACATTATCTCATCCACAGACAAACTTGGTGAGGGTCTGAGAGCAGTCAGCACTGCGCTATGTAAGCTCCTCTGTGTCACAGCTTGTGATATAGCCAGGATGTCCGCAGTCGGAAGGGAAGAGGCTCTGCAGTTTCCTTTGTTCTGACCACTTGAAATTTACTGGTAATGCAGCCTTAGTTAGGGTGTTTTGAGCAAGTTATTTTTATCTGTTTTCCAGCCAGATTGCATGAGCTTCATTGTCTAAGCCTCAAAATTAGAAAGTAAAAAAGTGGGGCAGGAAAGGCTTGTGGTGGGGGGAGGAGAAAGAATGCTTTGGTAGAGGGAGGGGGTCAGCAGCGATTAGAGACAAGCTCTGACTTCCCCTGTCCAGATCTCAGTGTATTGTGGCCTTGCTCAAAGAACTGTGGTCACATGTTATCCCCTCCAAAGCATACTGTGGCCAGTTGTGGACCAAGGGCAAATTCCAGAGCAGGTTGTGCAGTTTGGGGGGGGGGGAGTATCTGTTAAATGCGGGTGATCACACACAGCTCTGGAAGGCATCCGTGTGGGACGCAGGGAGGTGCACTCGGAGCTTAGGTGTGTTGTGGCATCCTGTGATATCCGCTGCTCACTCCTGCAGCTGCTTTCTCAGGCCAGTCTGCTCCAAGTCACCATGCTGCTAACCCTTGCTGAAGTGATAACATGACTAATTTCATAATGGCCAGGTTTTCACACACACAAAAAGTTACTATGCATGTGAATGAAATGATTACCTACTGATTAATGCTGCGCTTTAGGAGGAGGCACATTAGCCTCCATGGAATCATGGCTTGTAACTGTCTGCAGTGTCTGGATGCCCTTAGAGGCATCACTGAGTTGGGGGGTGTTGGGGGGGGCGTGTCAGGTGTTTATCAGGGAGGGCTAGATTCCACGCATCATTGCTCTGGGGCCAGTGCCAGCAGCTTGTAATTGTTCTTGGGCTTGTTGACACTGCTCCTAGACAGCACAGGGTCTCCTCTACTTTGTGCCATAGCCATTTAGAGCAGTTGGAGAAATCTTCTAGAGTGTGACGGTGCAGAGCCAGTTCAGATAAGAAAGGGCTGAAGTTGAATCCCGCTACTTGATTCAGTACTTTGTGCTTCTGAGAATCAAATTTACTATATTTATTGGATAGAGGCAGCCAGAAATCAGGAGGGAAGGGGTGATAGAGGTAGAGACAGACACCTGCAGTACTGTTTGACTACTCGCAAAGCTTTCACCCTACAGGTGAGTGACTAGGGACTCAAACCCCAGTCCTTCACATTGTAATATGTACATACAACCAGTTGTACCACCACCCGGCCCCAAGAAGCAAACTTCTCTTGTACAGTCTCCCAGGACACTAAAAGCCTCTTTCCTCTTTAGCCTCTGACACTTATCAAGGCCAGGCCTAACACAAGCTGTGCTCAGCTATCCTGAATCCCCCAGCCCACCCACCCACTCTGGAGGCCTATAGACTACAACCACCTCCAGAGAGGGGCATGGGCCACGGAAGCTAGTGTTCTCTGTATGGCAAAGCATTCAAACAGGAATAGGGCACCAGGGGGAGTTTCACTTACCCACTCAAGCTGCATCTCCCTGGCAGCAGCCAGCCATGGTAGCCTATTTTAGGGAATCAAAACAGCCTTTTTCTCAACTGATTTACAGCTGTCACATAACTTCTGGATAGCCTAGCATGCTTTCTCTTCCTCTTGAGACTGATCAGGTTAGGACAGAGCCAGAGCCGACAGACAGAAGCAGGTTTTCTGGAAATCCCTGGAGTAGTCCAACCCAAGTATTTCTTGAGTGTGAGAAGCCAGTGCTGTCCATACCCCTGGCACATCATTTCACAGCTCATCTGTGCCATACACAGGGCCTCTGCTATTCTTTCTCATGCATCTTAGGTTACCAGAGCCTCTCTTTACATTCCACTGTGGAATAACATCTGTGCATTTTGTGCTTTTGTGTGGTGTGCAGTTCCCAGTTCAGCATCACCACAGTGAGTGTGAAAAAGACCAGATGAGGATGGTCAATGAGCCTTCTGGTGGAGAGACATTTTGCATCCTCTGGTCAGTGGAGAGACATTTTGCATCTTCTGGTCAGAGCTGTCAGGAGAAAGCTAGGGAGCAGTCATTTCACTTTGCAAGCAGAAAGTACTCTTAGAATTTGAAATAGTGGGAGTCGGGCTGTAGCGCAGCGGGTTAAGCGCAGGTGGCGCAAAGCACAAGGACCGGCATAAGGATCCCGGTTCGAACCCCGGCTCCCCACCTGCAGGGGAGTCGCTTCACAGGCGGTGAAGCAGGTCTGCAGGTGTCTATCTTTCTCTCCCCCTCTCTGTCTTCCCCTCCTCTCTCCATTTCTCTCTGTCCTATCCAACAACAATAATAACTACAACAATAAAACAACAAGGGCAACAAAAGGGAATAAATAAATTAAATAAATATTTAAAAAAATTAAAAAAAAAAAAGAATTTGAAATAGTGGGGCGGGTTATGCAGAGTGACTCTCATATTTGAGGTTCCAAAGTCCCAAGTTCAATCTCTCGTACCACCAGAAGCCAGAGATGAGCAGTGCTCTGGTTAAAAAAAAGAAAAGGAATGAATTTGCAATAGTGTGACATGGAAGATGAAAGTGCAAGAAAATAGTCATGATATGAATCTCTCATCTGTGTCTGTAGAAGAGTTAGTCTTTGTCCTATCCTTAATGTATATAGGTCTTTAAGACTACTAATTGTTCTGGCGTGAGCACCCTGTCTCCTTACATTGCAACCCGTTTCTGGAGTACTTTCTGCCTAGCTGAGTGATATAGCACAGCCCAGGCCCCCCGGGAGCCAGCAGCACTGATGCAAAACTGCCAAAGCAAGTATAGATCTGGGGTGTTTGCCTGTCCAGGATTGGTGTCCTGTGTCAGTGTCCTTCACTCAGCTCAGTCCCTCTGCTCCTCTGAGTAGCCTTTTTCCTGAGGATATAGGTACTCTGAGACCCAGGGATTAGACACACCTATCAGAGGTGTGCACAGGGACAAAGGACTGCAGTGGGAAGCCCTGGCCATGGCTAGGTGTGGAAGACCAGAAGCCCACCACCATAAACCAGCCCTGAAATGCAGTGCTCCCTTGGGTGTGGTCAGGGCTTGCATCTGCAAGTATTAGGAAAAATTGGACTGAAAGTTTCCGCTAAATTCTTTTTTTTTAAAATATTTATTTTATTTATTTATTCCCTTTTGTTGCCCTTGTTGTTTTATTGTTGTAGTTATTATTGTTGTTGTCGTTGTTGGATAGGACAGAGAGAAATGGAGAGAGGAGGGGAAGACAGAGAGGGGGAGAGAAAGATAGACACTTGCAGACCTGCTTCACCGCCTGTGAAGCGACTCCCCTGCAGGTAGGGAGCCGGGGTTCGAACTGGGATCCTTATGCCAGTCCTTGTGCTTTGCGCCACCTGCGCTTAACCCGCTGCGCTACAGCCCGACTCCCTTCGCTAAATTCTTGACCTTCTCTAACTAGTATTGAAAAGCCTGGATATTGCTGGCCAAGGGCTCTCTACTCTGTCTCAGAACTTCTCCTGGCCCCTGTAATGGGTGGAAAACCTGTGTGGGCGCGCTCTGCCCTTTAGGGCAGCCTCAGACTTGCAGGGTTTCTGGGATCATCCTGGGTGGCCATGGCCATACCCACCAGTCTACACGAACACACAACTCATGCACCAAGGTGCTGCTGTGATGCAGAGGCTAGTGATGTAGTGGATAGTTTAATGTCGGACTAGTTCTCAATGAGCTATGGGCTATGCTGGGTTCTAGGTGCGCTTGCTCAGATAGAGTACCTTTCCCCAGGATGTGTGAAGTTGGGGGCCAGCTTCTAGTTGGGTCCCAGAAACTTATCTTAATATGTGCCACATTATATTGTTAACCCCATATCCCAAGGGGAAAAGGTTGAGAGCTTCAGCAGGAGACACCTGGATAGAACCTGTTTTCCCATCAAGACTTTTTTGGCTGGCCATAAAGCGACAGGGTGTAGATACTCTATTTCCATGGTCATTAATCTTGCCTTCAGATGCCTGTGCTCAAATCCACCACTTCATGGGGGAGGGAGCAAACTTACTTCGAACTCTGGTGGAGCTGCCCTTGACTGCTTTAGAATGGAGAATTTCCCATCTCTTCCCTCTAGTCTGTTTCTTCTCTTTCAAGTGTAGCTTTTTAATAGGTTCCAACTTAAAATGCCATTAGTTCATTTCTATGTAAATTCAATAGTTTCATCAGGCTGTCAAAAAAAGCATGACTCATTTTTTTTATAGAAAAATCATGACTTTTCTGACAGCCCAGTACTTTTCAGTCACTAAGACTGAGATGAAATTTAACATAAGAACTCAAAGCTGAATTCTTTCAAGAGGAAATGAGACTGCTCTTGTTTATGTGTCCATGAGTCAATCTTGGTGAGTTAGAAATCGGTTCAAGGGGCCAGGCAGTGCACACCTGGTTGAGCACACACAAGGCTTCAGGTTGAAGCTCCCGGTCTCCCTGCAGAGGGAAGCTTCATGAATGGTTAAACAGTGTTGCAGGTGTCTCTCTACCTCTCCCCCTTCTTTCTGGATTACTGTCTCTATCCAAAATAAATTTAAAAAATATTTTAAAAAAAATTCAAAAGCCAAATGGTCCAGGAGGTGGCATAGTGAATGGGGCATTGGGCTCTCAAGCATGAGGTCCTGGGTTCAGTCCCCAGCATCATATGTGCTGGAGTGATGTCTGGTTCTTTTTCTCTCCTGTCTTTCTCATTGATAAATAAATTTTCCTTACTATCTTCATTGGATAGAGACAGCCAGAAATTGAGAGAGAAGGGAGAGAGAGACAAATACCTGCAGCACTGCTTCACCACTTGTGAAGCTTTCCCCCTGCAGGTGGACACTGGAGGCTTGAACCCGGGTCCTTGCGCATTGTAACGTGTGCTCAACCAGGTGCACCACCGTCCAGTCTCTGAGAAATAAATTTTTAAAAAACTTTAAAAAATTCAGAAGCCCTGGGAGTTGGGTGGTAGCACAGCGGGTTAAGCGCACATAGTGCAAAGAGCAAGGACCAGAGTAAGGATCCCGGTTCGACTCCCCTCCTGCAGGGGAGTCACTTCACAGGAGGTGAAGCGGGTCTGCAGGTGTCTGTTTCTCTCCCCCTTTGTTTTCCCCTCTTCTCTCCATTTCTCTGTCCTATCCAACAGTGACATCAGTAACAATAACTACAACAATAAAACAAGGGCAACAAAAGTAAATAAATAAATATTTTTTAAAAATCAGAAGCCCCTAATTATGGCAGCACTTTAGATGATTCACATCACAGAGGGGGAATGTCTGTCTCCCTCTGTATCCACCTTACCTCCCAGAACACTCTAGGTTTGTCCGGTTATGTCTTAGCCCCATGATGACTAGAAATCTGAAAGTTGATTAGAAGCCAGTTCTGTAGAGCAAAAGAGCTGAGTGCTGCCTCATACAGCATGCAGGGCACTGGTTGAGTGGAGAGTGAGGAGCAGAGCACCTAAATGACTCAGGGTAGCAGCCTCCTGAGGTCATGGTGGGACGTCCCGTTGTGGAGAAATGTTGGGACCGCATGGGGCCTTGGCTCTTCCTCTCAGCTGTTCAGGAGCTGACAAAGTCACACATAGGCCCCAGGGACTCACCCTTGCTTCTTGGCAGCTGTGTTTCCCTTGGAAACTGGAGGGTCAGATCCCAGCAATTACTTGTCTTTCTAGCAGCTGAGAGTCAGGAAGTAACTTTTTTTTTTTTTGCTTCCAGGGTTATTGCTGGGCTCAGTGCCTGCTCCATGAATCCACTGCTCCTGGAGGCCTTTTTTTTTTTTCCCTTTTGTTGCCCTTGTTGTAGCCTTATTGTGGTTATTGTTGTTGTCCTTCACTGTTGGAAGGACAGAGAAATGGAGAGAGGAGGGGAAGACGGGGAGAGAAAGACCTGTTTCAAAAGACTTGCAGACCTGTTTCACTGCCTATGAAGCAATTCCCCTGCAGGTGGGGAGCCAGGGGCTTGAACCAGGATCCTTATGCTGGTCCTTGCACTTTGCACCACGTGCACTTAACCTGCTGCGCTACCGTCCAACCCCCAGGAAGTAACTTTTTGATGGTGTTGAAGGGATAGGGATCCTGAAAAATTTTTTGTAAGATTTCATTTATTAATGAAAAAGATAGGAGAGAACCAGATATCACTCTGGTACATGTGCTGCTGGGGATCTAACTCAGGACCTCATGCTTGAGAGTTCAGTGCTATATTCACTGCGCTACCTCCCAGACCACATCCTGTGAGATCTTGAACAACTACCAGATTGTATTTATCTTCTGTTGACTGTCTTTTGATTTGTGGTATTTGCATTTTATTTTATTTAGAGATGGGGGGGAATGAAGTAGCATGCAGACCCTTAGCATCCAGAGTGAGCAAGTGTAAACATCTGCCTTCAGACGTTTCCTAGAAATTGTGACTTTGCAGTTCTCTCTGAGGGAGAGCACAATCTGTGCCTGCCCGTGGACCTATACCTTGATTCTAATGAATGAAGGAAATGAAGCATCTCCATCCGTCTTGAAAGCATTCATACATGTGTGCAGAATGCGGATGTTGTATTAAGAGCCACTGGCTCTGTGGTTTGGGAAGGAAAAGGCCTCTCTGCCCACCCAGTATGCATTTAGAGCAGGACTTATTCATGCTCACTGGGTCGGTCTCACCTTCAGTTTCCAAGGAAATGCTGCTGGTCTCCTGTGTGCTCCTGGGACACAACTTGCTCTGTCCATTCACTGTCAGCCCTGTCGCCCCTGTTACCTCAAGTTGCCCACACACTCCTGACCAAATCAGGAGAAGGTATTTTGTGTGTCCTAATAAATAGGAAGGCTTCCATCCCAGTGTGGCAGAATTGACTACAAATCTTACAGGTAGAGATGTGCACAGCTGAGCTTACATGTCCTGGTTCTGCCCACTCTCAGGGGAGTCCACAGACCCAGCTTCTGTTTTTTGGGATCTTTCTGAACCTTGAGGCTTGGAATCCAGGTGGCTGCCTACTGCTCCAGCTGATAGGAATGGTACGCTAAAAATGCCTCATCTTTCCTTCTCCAATGTTTTCATCGTGAAGTAGTCTAGATAAATCTTAAGTTCTCAGGGTAGGGGCTGATATCTCAGACACTTTCACTTGGTGGCGTCTAGGTGTGGGGGAGGGGACTACCTGTCCTTGTTCAGGCATTTAGGAGCAGTGTCCATGCTACAAGATGGCTCTCAGACCACATGCCTCCCTCCTCTCCTTACATGTGTGTGTCTCCGTGACAGTATTTGTGCCACCCGTGATTGTGGATTTGGGTATTTTGGTTTGTTTTTAAAAACTAACTCTTACATGTCTTTTTCCTTCTGCGCTCACCCATGCTACCCCACTCTGCCTATCAGATCTTGCAGTTTTCAAGGAACGACTTCGAATGCTAACAGTAGGAGGTATGAAAATGAGTCTTTCCCTCTCTCTACAGGGACTTCATTTGAATAGGAAGTGCAACTTTTCCTAGCATGCAATTTGGGGAAAGTTGACTCAGCTTCTGTCAAAGTGTTTTGACGTCTGTTTTGAAGTACATTTTTCCTGTCATTTAAGTTGTTAAACCAACAAGTAGAGCTATTCGATGACTTTCGTTTCAGTCCACTCCGTTCATGTGTTTTCTCATTGCTTAGCTGAGCTCCCATCCTTAGTGTAGTCTGTCTCGAGCTCCTGTTCCACCCAGCTGGGGCCCAAGGCCACACTACATTCTGCATGTCGCCACCTCCACTCCTCATCCAGCCTGTGGCTTTGACTGGACTCTGGATTCTTTCAGATTATCTGTTTCCTGTACATTTTGACACTACTCTTCCCATGTTTGAAGGACAACTCAAATTTTGATAAAAAAATTTGATCAAGAGTGAAACTCTTTTACCAGCCCTAAGGTCTGAGCAGGAGATGTTTTGAGGAATCCAGAGTAGAAGCACTGGGGGTCATCTGTTGTCACACACCTCACTGGCCAGTCTTCCTCTGCACCAGGTTTTCCTGAGAAGTTCTTTCCTCCATCTTATATCTGAGATGTGATTTTTTTTTTTTTTTAGATAATTGTATCTTTATATGCAGCTGTAATAACTGGTCCGTGCACCTCTTAGCCCATTTCCCACAAGGATGACATCTAGTAAGCCATTGTACATCACTGATGCTACCACCATCTACCATACCCACCTCTGTGTTACCAGGGTCATTCCTACCAAAGTCACCTGTTAACCACTAGTTCTCAGGTTCTAGTTTATCTTAAGAATGCTGTACAGATGGAATAAAAATCTGTAACCTTCTGAAAATGACTTTTTTGTTTCTTTTAAACCAAAACACTGCTCAGCTTTGGCATATGGTGGTATGGGGATTGAACCTGGAACTATGGAGCATCAGACATGAACCACTATGGTATCTCCTAGCCTGGAGTTGGCATTTCTTAATTAGCATGATTTTCTAGAGTTTTTTAAAAAAATATTTATTTTATTTATTTATTCCCTTTTGTTGCCCTTGTTGTTTTATTGTTGTTGTCATTGTTGGATAGGACAGAGAGAAATGGAGAGAGGAGGGGAAGACAAGAGAGGAGGAGAGAAAGATAGACACCTGCGGACCTGCTTCACCACCTGTGAAGCGACTCCCCTGCAGGTGGGGAGCCGGGGTTCGAACCGGGATCTTTATGCCAATCCTTGTGCTTTGCGCCACCTGCGCTTAACCCGCTGTGCTACAGCCCGACTCCCTCTAGAGTTTTATTGAGGTTGTTTTGTAGTAATAAGTTGTTTCTTCTTCCAGCTAAGTCACGGTCTTTGGCCTGGGCATAGCACAGTTTTAATTATTCACATTTTGAAGATCTTTTTTTAATTTTTATTTATTTATTTCTTCCCTTTTGTTGTCCTTGTTTTATTGTTGTAGTTATTATTTATTGATGTCGTTGTTGGATAGAACAGAGAGAAATGCAGAGAGGGGAAGACAGAGGAGGAAGAGAAAGATAGACACCTGCAGACCTGTTTCACCGCCTGTGAAGTGACTCCCCTGCAAGTGGGGAGCCAGGGGCTTGAACCAGGATCCTTACGCAGGTCCTTACACTTCACGACACGTGCGCTTACCCCGCTGTGCTACTGCCCGACTCCCCATTTTGAAGATCTTTTTGTTGGTTCCATTTTTCAGCTGGTAGGAACCTTTGCACAGCAAAAGTGAGTTGATTTTGCATAAGATATGAATATACAGTTGCCCCAGCACCTGAATATTAATTTTTTTCTGATAGAGTCACTTCATTACTTTTATCAAAAATCCATTCAACTTGTAAGTTTACAACTTCCTGAACTGTCTATTTTATCTGTCTGATCCTCCTCCAGCTTCACACTATGTGGATTACTAGAGCTATTGAAATTGTCTTTTCCTTATTTAGACTTGTTTTTTCCAAGCAGGGTTATCATTAGGACTGGGTGCCTGCACAGTTAATCTGCCACTCCCTGTGGCCATTTTTCCTTTTTTTTTTTTTCTTTTCTATTTTATTTGATAGGATAGAGAAATTGAGAGGCAGATAGAGGGAAAGAGATACCTGCAGACTTACTTCACAACTTGTGAAGCTCCCCCCTGCAGGGTGGGTAGAGGGCTCCAATAAGGGTCCTTGCTCATGGCAATGTGTGCACTTAACCAGGTGCCCCACCACCTGGTCCCCTTTGGGCCACTTTTCTAACAGTGTTTTGTGATTTCCAGCATATAATTTTCCTGCTAGATTTACCAATTAAGTATTTTATTTTTAATAGAGGGAAAGGGTAGACAGACATGCAATACTGATTCACCACTCGTGAAGCTTTCCCTTGCATGTGTGAATGAGGGGCTTGAACCCAGGCCCTTATACACTTTGTAACGTGGGCTTAACCAGGTGCGCCACCACCAGGCCCCCTTTTTATTTTATTCTATATATTTTTGCCTCCAGGGTTATTAGCCTGCACTATGAATCCACTGCTCTTGGTGGCCATCTTTTTTCCATTGTTGTTGTTGCTGCTACTGCTGTTGGATAGGACAGAGAAATTGTTGAAGGGAAGACAGGAGAGAAAGATACACCTGCAGACCTGCTTCACTGCTTGTGAAGCAATCCCCTTGCAGTTGGGGAGCCAGGGGCTTGAACCAGGATCCTTGTACTAGTCCTTGTGCTTTCCATGATAGCACTTAACCCAGTGTACTACTGCCCGGTCCACAAGCCCATATATATATATATTAGTATCCACATCACAACTATAAAGATAAAACTTTTTGTTTATATTGTGTTTTGCTAAAATACTGATTCTCACATTTTTCTTTCTTTCCAATTTGTGTTGAGTTTTTTCCCTCTTTTACCACCAAGTTTACCAACTGGGGCTGGTGCCTGCATGACACTCCTGGCTAACACTTTGCTTTTGAGAGGGTGAGAGGGGACCACACAACACATACAGTGGTACAGCACTCATTATCCCATGGGGACTGAGGGCTTGAACCCATATCTTCACATGTGGTAAGGTGTATGCCCTACTGGGCGCACCACCATCCAGCCCATGTACCTTTTTTAGGTATATTAGCAAACCAGACCATCATCACTCTGACAAGTGATGTTGGAAATCGAACTTGAGACCTCATGCCTGAGAGGCCAGCAGTGACCGTAGGCTATGCTTATTGGTTGCTCTGTGTTCTTTTCCCTTCAGCTATTGCTCTGGCTGGAGTTTCCAGCACTGTGTTAAATAACAGTAGTGAAAATGAACATTATGGCCTTGTCCAGACATTAGGGAGGATTTAGTCTTTCATCAAACATATTAAATATATATATAATTTTTTTCTCTTTAAACCAGAGCATTGCTCGGCTCTGCCTTATGGTGATACAACCTGACATCTTTGGTGCCTTAGGAATGAAAGTCTTTCTGTGTAGCCATTGTGCTATCTCCCCAGCCCTAACTGTAGTTTTGTTTTTTTAAATATTTATTCCCTTTTTTACCCTTGTTTCATTGTTGTAGTTATTGTTGTTGTCGGATAGGACAGAGAAATCGAGAGAGGAGGGGAAGACGGGGTGGGGGGATAGACACCTGCAGACCTGCCTCACCACTTGTGAAGCGACTCCCCTGCAGATGGGTAGCTGGGGGCTCGAAGCGGGATCTTTAAGCTGGTCCTTGCGTTTTGCGCCACCTGCACTTAACCCGCTGTACTACCGTCCAACTCCCCTTTAAAAATTTTTTTTTTATATTTATTTTCCCTTTTGTTGCCCTTGTTTTTTTTATTGTTGCTGTAGTTATTGTCATTGTTGTTATTGATGTCATTTTAGGTTTTTCAATGTTACTGACTTTTTCAAAGAATTTACTCATCTGGAGTAATTGTTTCCCTTCATTTAAGGCTGTCTCAGTCTTCCCTACATTCAAGGATACTGTCAAGGATACTGGGTAGAGGGTTTAAGTAAACTGTTGTTATTCTTGGCTATTAAAAAGTATGGTAGTGGTCTGGGAGGTGGCACAATGGATAAACCATTGGACTCTCAAGCATGAGGTCCCAAGTTTAATCCCTGGCAGCACATGTACCAGAGTGATGTCTGGTTCTTTCCTCCTATCTTTCTCATGAATAAATACATTCTTTTTTTTTTTTTTAAAAAAAGTATGGTAACACGTTCTGCTGATTTCTGTGTTTTTATTTTTTTAATTGTTTATTCCCTTTTGTTGCCCTTGTTTTTTATTGTTGTTGTTGGATAGGACAGAGAAATGGAGAGAGGGGAAGACAGAGAGGGGGCGAGAAAGATAGACACCTGCAGACCTGCTTTACCGCTTGCGAAGCGACTACCCTGCAGGTGGGGAGCTGGGGGCTCGAACCAGGATCCTTACACCGGCCCTTGCGCTTTGGTGCCATGTGCGCTACCACCCAATTCCCCTGATTTCTGTGGTTTCTAATGAAACACTCACTGTTTCATATTTTTCTCTATTGGAAAAGTTTGAGAGATAGCTCTCCCCATAAGACATAAACCTTGCCATGCACAAGGCTCGGGTTTGAGCCACAGCATCACGTGGTGCAGCGCTGTGACAATCTGAGGCAACTCTGGTACTCTGGTATCTCTCCTTCTTTCTATCTGAGTGAAAAAAGTGACCAGGAGTGGTGAAATCACACATGCTCAAAGCCCTGGCTCTGGGGAGAGAAGCTCGTTTTATAATGGGGTTCTTCTCTATTTTTTTTTCTTAAGAATTTTATTAATATGAAATGGAGAGAGAACACCAGAGCATCACTCTGCCACATGGGATGCTGGGGATCGAATCCAGGGCCTCATGCTTCCTAATTCAGCCCTATACTCATTGTACCACCTCCTGGACCTTAGCATTGATTTCTTTTGGGTTTATTTTGTGAGCTCATGCAGCTTCTGAAATCTATAGATTAGATTCTTTTCGCTTTATTTGCAGGTTTTTTAGTCATTTTTCTTTTCTCTTTCTTCCTTTCTTTTTTAACTAGAGCACTACTCAGCTTTGTTCAGTTATTTTTGAGGTTTATCAGAGATCTTTCCACTAGGCTGTCATATGTCTCCAACGCACTCAGATTTTCTTTTTCTCATTTAAGTTCTCTTTGGTCTTCACTTTGGCTTGTTTTCATTCTGCCTTTAAGCTCACTGATCCTGTGCCTTGATTCTGTCATTGAGCCCACCTACTTAGCTTGAATTTTGGCCATTACATTATTTTAGTTTCAAATTTTTCCATTTGGTCAATCATTTTCTGAGACCATCCTATTTTTCTCTTTTATCTCGTATGTTCTACTTGCTCAAGCCACTTGACAGTGGTTGCTTAAATCTTAAACAGTTCTGACTCCTGTTACCTTGTTATTGATGCCTGTTAATCTTAACAGACAGCCATTCGCAGTTCTTACATGAGTGATCTTTTTTATTATTGAAGCCAGGGCACACTGGATGTTATGGGATCTGGAATCTCCCTGTTAGAGTTCTTCTGCATGCTGCTCTGGTGGGGAGGATCCCACCTAGTAATCCTTATGTCTCTGGAGGTCTTCACTGACGTTGTGGTTGAAAATGGGTAGTCAAATTATCTCCTGGAAGAGAGATAAGTTTAGGCTCCAAGCCTTCTCTAAAACCTTGGGATGGGGTTTGAGGTTGGAGTGCATACAGCCCAGTGGAGGTATGCGTGGCTCTATAGTACTGTGTTATGTGGGTGTGAGCAGAAAGTTTTCTTGGTGGCCCATCCTCTGGCCCCTTAGAGCAGTGTTTTGTTTGTTTTGTTTTGTTTTTTGGTTGGTTGGTTCTATATTTGTGGGAATTTCTGGGTTATTGGTTCCTTGCTCTGAATTTTGGAAATGGAAAGCCGAAAGGAAAACCCAGAAAGAACACCCTCCTCTACAAACTTCCTAGCTGATCAGCTGCCTCTGCCTTTCAGAGCTGTCTTAAAATTGCTTCACATTTTGTGATGTCTGGTCTAGTTAGCCTTGATGTCAGAATAGAAAGATGTCTACTCCACCTTCTCAGGAGTAGATAGCTGTAGATTTTTTATCACTCAGCTGACAGAAGAACTCAGAGGTGCTTTTGAGTTTCCCAGGATAGCCCAAGAAAAGCCAGCTGGAGGAACAGAGGTGCTGCTGTACAGAGCAATGTGGAGAGGTCTCTTCTCTGGGGTGTACGCCTCACTGCCTGCCTCTCAGTGAGCTGCTCCTCACATTGTGCACCCTAGATATTCTAAATCCCTGGCCCCTTGTGTGGTTCTTACCAGTACCTAGGAAAAATGCTCCCAGATGTATGAGTGAGGGGAGCCTAGTGCTTCACCCAGGCTCATCTGGAGAGAGTGACTGCAGGGGAGAGCTTGGGCAGAACTGTAGCACTGTTGCTATCATCACTCCTCCAAGGAAAAACAGCAGCTTGCCCCTTTTTAAAATATGAGAAAGGTCCTAAAAGGCATGAGATTTACTTTAAGACTTAAAAAATGCACCCTGAATGTTTCTGATCAAGGCTGTATAGTAAGCAAGCCAGCTAGACTAGGAACACATGAGGTGACAATTCCCAGAGCATCCGTGGTGAGCTGAGTCAGTTCTGGGCTTGAAAGCCCATTAGTGCGCATGTTTACAGCTTGCCAGAGGATCTTAACACACAGCTGGGTTTACAGGTGACTTCTGGGATCCTATGCCCAGCAGCTGGGTCTCACTGCTGCTCTCATGTGCACAGAAAGCCAGGAAATGGGTCTGAGTTGGTGCAGTCAGATCCAGGAGGCTGTGCTTCTTTCCACTGGGCAGTGGGGCTTCCGTATTAAATGTTGGTGTGTGAAATGTTGGTTCTGAGCCACACATCTCACTGGAGCCAGAGTGCTATTGCAAGGGGAAGTGGGAGCGTGCCTCCAGTGTCACCAGCTTGTTTTCCTCCAGGTCTCTCTCCCCACCTTAACTCAACAGAAAACCAGCAAATACTGTGAGAGCTCACCCATTGCATTTTTAACATTCAGAGTAGGTGCTTGCATGTACTCACAGCAGTACTCGCAATCATTGAGTTACTGGTGGTAAATCCATTAGCTTTCAGCCAGTAAATACTTGTTAATGTTGGACCAAGGAGAGGAGACTAAGATTTACTTCTACTGAGTGCTATCAGAAGAATAGATCAGGGAAGTACGATTGGAGGCCTTGCAGAAGAGCCCTGTCTTCATTGGAGGATGGCCAATTAAATCTGCTCTGCTGCCTGGCAGCTCTCCAGCATACCACCTGGCTGCTTGGTGACTATTCCCCTCACTTCCTGTCACTCACCACGTACCTTTGTCACATAACACATCAATGACCTACTCTATTCTGATTCCCCACTCAACTTGAATTTCCTCCTTAGCTATTTTTCATTTGCTTTTCTGATTGACTTGCCTACTGTCTTCTCAAATCAAGTGATCTGTGTCTTTGGGATCTTGAAATGTTTGCTCCTAAATCACGAATGGGTGCATTAGACTAATACATGCATAATACAGATCTTACTCTAACTCAACCTGTAATACCCAACAATATTCTAAGCTTCTATTTGTTGCTAAAGTCTTTTTCTGGCTGTAAAATACTTTCATATGCACCAGAGGTTTATGATTTCTGTCTTCCTCTGGGGAGTCCCTTTTCCCTCCTGTAAATTCTGGCCCCTGTGTGGCTATGCCCCTTTTCTCCTCACCCTGCAGGATTCTATGGCCTGGATGAGTCTGACCTGGACAAAGTATTCCACCTACCCACCACCACCTTCATCGGGGGGCAGGAGTCTGCTCTTCCTCTGAGAGAGATCATCCGGCGCCTGGAGGTAAGGAAACAACTCTTGTGAAAATCTTTCTGGAAGCCTGCCATGGCTAGAGACCCTCAAGACCAGGCTGCTTCTTTCTTGGCCCTGAATATATTTTTAATGTAAGGGGAAGGGAGCGTTTACTTTGATACTTTATAAACAGCTATTTTCTTTTTTTTTAATTTTTTATATATATATTTTTCTCTTTTGTTGCCCTTGTTTCTTATTGTAGTCATTGTTGTTGATTGAGGTTGTTGTTAGATAGGACAGAGAGAAATGGAGAAAGGGGGGGAAGACAGAGGAGGAGAGAAAGATAGACACCTGCAGACCTGCTTCACCTGTGAAGCGAGTCCCTCGCAGGTGGGGAGCCGGGGGCTTGGACCGGGATTCTTATGCTGGTCCTTGTGCTTTACGGCACCTGCGCTTACCCCTCTGCGCTACTACCCCACTCCCATAAACAGTTATCTTTACAATCCACTAGAGGACAAAAATATCGAATATCATATTTGAGTCCTAGTCAGAATTTATTTCATATGTGTGAGGTCCCCAGTACTTGTGTTCTGCCTGGCAGGGAATTTATGAGTCCCTGGTGGGGTGGCAGCCCCTCTCCCAGACACAGGTCTGTCTGCTTACTCCTCTTCCTTGCCCTGCCCATCCCCTCATCTTCTGTATTCCTCCTCCTCCTCCCTAAACCTGCAGTGACACTGCAACACACACCTCCTGCCCTGCCCCTCCCACCCTAGCAGACGTCATCTTCCGCCTCTGTGCAAGGGTAAATTGCCCTTGACGAGGAACAGCAGCCATTCCTCAGCACTGTCTGAGTTTTCTGACCTCAAGGTCAACACCTAGCTCAGATTGAGAAAATACAGTGGACTTGGCATCTCAGAATTGACTCTGCAAGGGCAGGAGAGATAGCATAATGGTTATGCAAAAAGACTCTTGTACCTGAGGCTCAGTAGTCCCCATGCTCAATCCCCTTCACCATCATAAGTCAGACTGGTAAAAAAAATTGGAGTCGGGCGGTAGCGCAGCGGGTTAAGCACAGGTGGTACAAAGCGCAAGTTCTGGCATAAGGATCCCGGTTCGAGCCCCCTGCTCCCCATCTGCGTGAAGTCACTTCACAGGTGAAGTAGGTCTGCAGGTGTCTGTCTTTCTCTCCCCCTGTCTTCCCTCCTCTCTCCATTTCTCTGTTCTATCCAACAACGACAGCAATAAAAACAATAACTACAACAACGATAAAAGAACCAGGGCAACAAAAGGGGGAAAAAATAGCCTCCAGGAGCAGTGGATTCATAGTGCAGGCACCAAGCCCCAGCAATAACCCTGGAGGCAAAAAAAAATAAATGGAAAAAATATATAATATAAACAATTAAAAATATAATACAGTAATACTATATATAATAAAATATAAAAATATAATAAAAATAATAATAATAATGAAAAAGCATGGATTCCATAGTTTCCCACCTGACATGTACATTAATGGGGTGCTACCAGCATCCCTGGCAAAGTCCTGAGCTGAGCCACTGTATGCAGGGCTCTCTGAGGTGTTGAGAGAGGCCCACGTGGTTAACACCTTCCACCTCCAGTCCCTCTCATCACCTCTGGCATTTGAGAAGTAGAGAGCAGGGAGATTCTCTTTGATTTGGGGTGGTACCAGAACTTAGAAGCTGTCTGGAACATTGGCCTGGACTACAGACATCCCTGCCATGGCACTTCCTAGCCCCTCTTGACTGGACTGATACAGGCTATTGTTGGTCACTTCTGAGTTCTAGCAAAGTCCCCTTTGTTTCCTAACCATGAGGCAAAGGCCTCCCCACACTGGGTCAGCCAGTTTCCATGTTGTGAAAATAAGAAGGAGTCATGGACAGACTGCCAGGCAGAGCGCAGCACTCTGAGGCACACATACTCAGTACATTCGCTGCGAAGACTTAAAGGTTGTTTTTCAGCGCCATAGAGAGCTCACCAGGTAGGGCACATGCCTTGCCATTGGAGTCTTAGCCCCCAAAAAGCTGGGGTGTTGTCTTTTTCTCTGGCTGTGTTTGAATGGAAAAGCAGGCCCAGAAGGATGAAATCCGATGCTCAAGGCCCCAGCTCTGCACACAAATTTATAGAGCCTGTGAAATCTGAGGCCACACTTGGGCCACCTCCTTCTGGAATTCCAGTGCTGATTCAGGCTTGCTTTCTTGTCCTGACTCCTGGCTGTTGGCTGGTGGATAGAAAAGGCCTTGAACTGACTACCTGGGAGTTGATCTTCCATGTCTCTTAACTCCCCACTGTACTCTTCCCATCAGAACTGACCTGTATGCTGCCCAGCTCACCCTCGGCAGTACCAGGGTATGCAGTCAGTCTGTTTGGGGGCTGCAGATCTATTGGGCTGGCTCAGGATCCTTTCTTTGTAATCTGTGAGAGCTAAATTTCCCAGGAGTCAGTTGTTAAAAAGAAGAAACTATAACATTAAGAGACGTCTGCATTTTTAGTACTGATGAGCTGGCGTCCCCTGGCAGCCCTGGACCTTTCTCTTTCATGATGCTGTGCTCAGTCTGGGCTTGAGGGCAGAAGGGCTACCCCCCAGAGAACTTGGTACCTCAGCAGGTGTGGTCTGTTCTCTTAAGGGAGCACAGTGGACCTGGGGGTCCTGGTTACAGCAGCTCTGCCTGCATTGGAAAGGGAAGCAGCAGGTGAGCCCCTTCCCTTGGTTGAGCAGTAGGTGAGAGTTCTCCTTCTTGTTGTGTGAAACAGATGGCCTACTGCCAGCACATCGGGGTGGAGTTCATGTTCATCAATGACCTAGAACAGTGCCAGTGGATCCGGCAGAAATTTGAGACCCCCGGGATCATGCAGTTCACCAATGAGGAGAAGCGGACCCTGTTGGCCAGGCTTGTGCGGTCCACCAGGTACCGGTGGGAGTTGTGGGGTGTGTCCCCCTCCCAGGGAAGCAGTGGCCCTGTCTGGATGACCACCGCCAGCTGGTCCTGGTGGTCTGGCTCATGCAGAACATCCTGGTTTCCACCCAGGTTTGAAGATTTCCTGCAGCGGAAGTGGTCCTCCGAGAAACGCTTTGGCCTGGAAGGCTGTGAGGTGCTGATCCCAGCCCTGAAGACCATCATTGACAAGTCGAGTGAGAATGGAGTGGACTACGTGATCATGGGGATGCCGCACAGGTACCTGCTGCCGCCCCGTCGCAGTACTCACTGGCCTGCAGGGGCACCAACCCTGCTCAGGGCTGACCCTTAACAGTCTTCACTCCAGACAGTGCCACAACTTGAAAGATTTTAAAATGTTTTTCTTTTTTTATATTTATTTTCCCTTTTGTTGCCCTTTTTATTGTTGTAGTTATTATTGTTGTTGTTACTGATGTCATTGTTATTGATGTCGTAGTGTTGGATAGGACAGAGAGAAATGGACAGGAGGGGAAGACAGAGAGGGGGAGAGAAAGATAGACAC
Source organism: Erinaceus europaeus (assembly GCF_950295315.1). Lineage (NCBI taxonomy): Eukaryota > Metazoa > Chordata > Mammalia > Eulipotyphla > Erinaceidae > Erinaceus > Erinaceus europaeus. The sequence continues at coordinate 42,223,261 of NC_080175.1, read as the reverse complement.
CTGCAGACCTGCTTCCCACCTGTGAAGCGACTCCCGGCAGGTGGGGAGCCGGGGGCTCGAACTGGGATCCTTATGCCCGTCCTTGCGCTTTGCACCATGTGTGCTTAACCCGCTGCGCTACCACCCGACTCCCAACTTGAAAGATTTTAATCTGGAGGGTCCTGGTTGTGGTTAAGTGCACACATTAGTGTGCAAGGTCCCAGGTTTAAACCCCTAGTCCCACCTACTGGGTAAAAGCTTTGCAGCTGGCGAAGCAGGGCTGCAGGTGTCTGTTTCTCTCTCTACCTCCCTCTCTCCTCTCCATTTCTGGCTGAATCTGGCAGCCAAGAAGGTAGCCCGGTGGGTAGAGTACAGATACCCATGTAGGGGTGCTAGGTTAGGTCTCCAGCACATGCCAGAACACATCATCAGTGCCCTGGCCTCTGCTTCATAAATAAGTAAATTTAGGGCTGGGTTGTGACACACCTGGTTAAGTGCTTAATAGTACCATATGCAAGGACCCTGGTTCAAGCTCCACTCCCCACCTGCAGGAGGGGAGGATGGGTGAAGCAGGTCTGCAGGTGTATTTTTCTCTTACTCTATCTCCCCCATGCCTCTCAATTTCTCTGTCCTATCGAATAAAATAGAAGGAAAAAATGGCCATCAGGAGTGGTGGATTCATAGTGCTGGCATCTAGCCTCAGCAATAACCCTTGAAGAAGAAAAAAAAAAAAGTAAATTATTTTTTCCTCAAGGAATTAAATCACAATGTTCTAGTTGGGTCACAACAGAGCCTTCACTTTCTCCCTTTCTGCCTTCATGGCCTCAGATGCCCTGCAGAGGGAGGGTGACATGCTCATGGTAGAGCAGCACTCTGCCCAGGCCCTGCTCACCTCCTGTGTGTCCCAGGGGGCGGCTGAATGTGCTTGCGAACGTAATCAGGAAGGAGCTGGAGCAGATATTCTGTCAGTTTGATTCAAAGCTGGAGGCAGCTGATGAGGTAAGACACCTGACTTTTCTTGGCAATTGTTAAGAATTTCCATCCACATGATACCCTCTGGCTCCACTTACCTCAGGAAAGATTCACTAGGGGCTGGGTGGCTTGGATTTTTTTATTCTACATAAGTTTTTTGCAAGGAATATAGATATGTTTCAGAGAGGCACCTGCTAAAGGCAGAGTGTGGGCTTGGTTTCAGGATATGAGAAAAAAAGCCTGACTTCAACCTCCACAGGGGTAGAAAATAGATCTAGTTACGGAAAAGAAATCAGAGCTTGAGTAGAAGACTTAGAGATTATATACCCTCAAGAAAGTTGGTGCAGGAAGTCTTCAAAGTTTGTCGGGACGGAAGTCTTCACCATGCACAGGGGGCTCACCCCTCAGAAGGGCAGCTGTCAGGTCAGACCTGGCACCCCCACAGACCTGCCCGTGTGCTGAAGGAGCCTTCTCCCTGGGCCACGGGTGAGGGCAGGCCAAGGAAGAAGACTTCCCAGCCTCCCAGGAATAGGATTTCTGGGAGTAGAAACAACGCAGGACGGGCTGCTATGCAGAGGAAGCAGCATCTTGCCCAACATGGAGACTCGCTGTTTGCACGCCAGGGTTCTGGGGACGTGAAGTATCACCTGGGTATGTACCACCGACGGATCAACCGTGTGACAGACAGGAACATCACCTTGTCTCTGGTGGCAAACCCTTCTCACCTGGAGGCAGCCGACCCTGTGGTGATGGGCAAAACCAAGGCTGAGCAGTTCTACTGTGGGGACACCGAGGGGAAGAAGGTAAGACGCTGGGGACCCCGGGCACAGGCAAGGTTAGTTTCCTGGCTTCGGGCAGCACAGTCCACATGGACTTTGAGAGTCATAAGCTAGTCTCACGTACAGATTAATGTTCTCCCTGCTCGTGACTTCTGAAGCAAAGTGACGTTCCTCATCTCCACATCTGTGAAATGCCTCTCCTGCACAAAGGGGTGCTGGTCTCCCTGAACAGGAGGGGTCTAAAGGGGGAAGTGGACTTGAGCTTTAAATAGAATTTGTAGAGCTGACAGGTGAGAGAGCCAGACCAGGAGTGTCCCTGAGAACAGGAAGTAGTTCCCACTTTGACTGACACCTCTTACATGGCAGTGTGCTCCCTGGAGAGGGTTAGGCTGGGGGGTGGTTACTCCCAGGCTTGGGATCGGCATAGTGCAACATGGCTCAAGGCAGCAACAAGGGCCTGTTGAGCAGCAGTGAGACCACCAGTAAGGGGCTGGCTGGACAGGGGCATGAAAGAGCTTGCAGTTTCTGCAGTCCTGAGCTAGGATGCTGCCCCCAGGTATTTGCGGCCAAGAAGAAATGAAGTGATGGGAAACTTGGTCTGAGTCCACATTCATAAAGGTAGACTAAAAGCTGTTCGAGTCCTGCTCATTTAGATACTGGAAATGTCCTAAAAAAAATAATTGGTGAAGAAAAAGCAGCAGAGGAGACTTAAAATGGCTGAACTAAAGGCCCTCATCTGCCTGTTCTTGGAATGCAAGGCAGGAAAGGTTGACTTGCCTCATTGGTGTGGCTGCCAGATACCTTGCTGCAGAGACTTGGCACAAGTGCCACCACCCCAGAAAAGCTGCAGCTCACTTCTTTGAGTCCTCGTAAACCCAGAATGCAGGGAACTGCAGGGTGTTGCATAACTATCAGCATCGAGAAGTTCTGTAACTTCAAGTGACTGAGGTTCTACAGCCAAGCAAGTCTGGCAGGAGCTGACCTGATGGGGCTCAAGGCTAATGCAGCCTTTGGGTTGTTGGAGTGAGAGCTCCCCTGCACCAGGATGACCTGCACCAACAAGGGTTCCAGTGCCTCACTCGGGTGCCTCCTGGGCAGTGGTCTGGGTAGTTGAGCTTCACTTGAAGTTAAAGGGCGTGGCAGAGGTCAGGCGCAGCTTTGCAGGGAGGAAACACACAGCACGGCCTTTTCCTCAGGAAGGAAGCGATGGCCCGTCTCCCAGTGCCTTTCCCACCAGACGTGACATCAGCAGCCCCAGAGCAGACCTGCCATCCACCTGACTTAATGTGTGTCCCTGAGTCCATCAAAGAACGAAGAGCCAGGCTGTGGTTCATCTGGTTAAGTGCTCATGTTACAGTATCCGAGGACCCAGATTCAAGCCCCTGGTCCCCAGTTGGGGGGGGGGGAGAGAAGCTTCACAAGTAGTCTCTCTCCCTCCCTGTCTCCTCTCCCCCTCTCTGCCTCTACCCAATAATAAAAATAAATATTTAGAGCAGGGATAGTAGCATAATGGTTGTGCAGAGCGACTCTCATGCCTGAGGCTCTGAAGTTCCAGGTTGAATTCCATGCACCACCATAAGCCAAAGCTGATCAGTGTCCTGGTAAAAAATAAATATTGAAAAAAAAATTTTAATTAAAAAAAAAAAAAGGACCAGACACCAGGGGTGGCTGAGAACGGAGAGCATCAAGGATTTAGCGGCCTCAGGAACACAGGGACATGGAGCTAACAGGTGATGTGTTGAGGACAATGATGACAGGGTCTCGAGGCATAGGAGGTGTGTTTATAAATTCGGGAGGGCAAAGGCACAGAAGGGTTGGATTGGGGTTGGAGCTGCCATGCAAACTGTGTGCTTGGCAGCCAGGTGCTGGCTCCGTTACAAAAGGGCCTGGGGGTGAAGAATACACAAACACTGGTCTTAAAATCCACCCTCTGCTAAAAGAGCTGCCCTCCTTGAAGAAGTGACTGGCTTCAGATTTAGGCAGGGACCCCACAGCATGAGGCTCATCTCTGCTGTGCCAGGAAGCACTGGACCCTGGGATCTGTCCATACAGTCTAGGACAATGAAATCGGATAACTCCTGGTGTGAATCACTTAAAACTAGAGGAATAAGCTATGAGCACATGTAAACACAAGTCAATAGAAAACAATGACTGCTGCGACAAGGGACGGGTTTATTGGGGAGCAAGCTGCATGGGTTCTCACAAATGCTGCATTGATCCCACACCAAGGACATCATGATGGGTATAAAGGGAGAGCAGGTTGCTGCCAGAGCCAGCAATGAATGTCAGTCTCACCGGTGTGAGGCAGGCTGGCTCTGGCACCTTTGCGGAGTCTGGTCATGGAGCATTGGGTGGTACCCAAGGATGTGGAGACAGAAGAGACCGGGATCTACTCTGGGTGGGAGGAGTTAAGAGTTGTGGGCCTGACACCATGCACAGGCCTGGGCTGTGGAGGGCCGAAGCAGACCTGCTGGGTGTTGGCTGTGCAGAGACACAGCAGAGGTGTGGCAGGTTTGGGGACTAGAAAGGGGTTGGGTGTTGGTGCCACATTCTTGCTGTTCTCAGAGCAGGCTGTGATGGCATCTCCACTTGACCCCATGAACTCACTGGACTTGGTTAGACCTGGGGTCTTGTTTGCATGTCTGCAGGTCATGTCCATCCTCCTGCACGGGGACGCTGCGTTTGCTGGCCAGGGCATTGTCTATGAGACCTTCCACCTGAGCGACCTGCCCTCTTACACCACTCACGGCACTGTGCATGTGGTTGTCAACAACCAGGTACCTGCTGAGGGTACGGGGGCCAGGGTGGTTGCTCGCCAGCTTACTTAGAGGGACCTCTTCTTTTGAGTAGTTTTTTGACCATAAAACCATACTTACTAGAAAAATGGGCTCAGAAAACTTTTTTTATATTTGTTTATTTTCCCTTTTTGTTGCCCTTGTTGTTTTTCATTGTTGTTGTAGTTATTACTGTTGTTGATGTTGTCATTGTTAGATGCGGCAGAGAGAAATGGAGAGAGGAGGGGAAGACGGGGAGAGAAAGATAGACACCTGCAGACCTGCTTCACCGCCTGTGAAGTGACGCCCCTGCAGGTGGGGAGCCAGAGGCTTGAACCGGGATCCTGACACCGGTCCTTGCGCTTTGCGCCACCTGCGCTTAACCCGCTGCACTACTGTCCGACTCCCCTCAGAAACTTTTTACAGGTCCGGGTGGTGGCGCAGCTGGTTGAGCACACAACTTACAATGTGCGAAGACCCGGGTCAAAGCCTCCTGCCCTCACCTGCAGGAGGAAAGCTTCACAAGTGGTGAAGTAGGGCTGCAGGTGTCTCGTATCTCCCTCTCTCCCCTCTCAATTTCTGCTGCCTCTATACAATAAAATCATAGATTTTTTTTTAATAGTGGGGAGTTGGGCGGTAGCACAGCAGGTTAAGTGCACATGGCGTGAAGCGCAAGTACCAGCGTAAGGATCCTGGTTTGAGCCTCCAGCTCCCCATCTGTTAGGAGAGTTGCTTCACAGGTAGTGAAACAGGTCTGCAGGTGTCTATCTTTCTCTCCCCCTCTGTCTTCCCCTCCTCTATTTCTCTGTCCTAGCCAATAACAATGACATCAACAATAACAATAAAAAAAAGGCAACAAAAGGGAATAAATAAATATTTTTTAAAAAGTAGGGTCCAGGTAGTGGCACACCCAGTTGAGCACACATGTTACCATGTGCAAGGACCAAGGTTCAAGCCTCTGCTCCCCACCTGCACGGGGGAATGGGGGGAGCTTCACAAGTGGTGTGAAGCAGATCTACAATTGTCTCCGTCTGTCTCCCCCTCCCCTCTCAATTTCTCTGTCCTATCCAACAAAATAGAAGGAAAAATGGCCTCAAGGAGCCATGGATTCATAGTGCTGGTATGGAGCCCCAGCGATAACCCTGGTGGCAATGGAGGGAAAAAGTGTTCTCTTAGCGGTGGTATCCTAGAAGATTGTCTTCCATGTAGGTGGGTTTTTAAGAAAACTGGGGTTTATTTTTTTTAATTTTATTTATTTTCCTTTTTGTTGCCCTTGTTTTTCATTGTTGTTGTAGTTATTATTATTGATGTGGTCATTAGGACAGAGAGAAATGGAGAGAGGAGGGGAAGACGGGGAAAGAAAGATAGACACCTGCAGACCTGCTTCACCGCCTGTGAAGCAACCTTTTAACCTCAGGTATGGGAGTCTGTTTGCCTAACCATTATGCTGTCTCCCCAACCCAGCGTTAAAATTTATTTTTTTGCCTCTAGGATTATGGCTGGGGCTCAGTGCCTGTACTATGAATCCACTGCTCCTGGCGGCTGTTTTTGCCTTTGTTGTTGTTGTTGTTATTGTTGTTGAATAGGACAGAGAGAAATGGAAAGACAGACCGCTTGGAAGTGACCCTCTGACCCTCCCCCCACCCCAGGGCTAAAACCGGGATCCTGGGAGTTGGGTGGTAGCGCAGTGGGTTAAGCGCACGTGGCACAAAGCACAAGGACCGGTCAGGATGCCAGTTCAAGACCCCAGCTCCCCACCTACAGGAGAATTGCTTCACAGGCAGTGAAGCAGGTCCACAGGTGTCTCTCTGTCTCTCTCCCTCTCTATCTTTCCCCTTCTCTCAATTTTTCTGTCTCTATCCAATAACAAATAAATCAATAAATATTTTTTAAAATTTTTTTAAAAACAAACCAGGATCCTTATACCAGTCCTTTCACTTAGCTCCATGGGCTTAGCTTAACGTAGTGTGCTACTGCCCAGGCCCCTAAGCATTAAAATTTATTTGGCCTGGGAAGTGGCTCAGTGGATGAGATATTGGATGAGGACCTGAGATTGATCCCTCACAGTCTGTGTATCTGGGTCTCACCCCCACTCTTTTAATATGTATTAATTACAGATATTTAAAAGAAAAAAATCACTATGTGGTGTGAGGGGGGGTATGCAGCAGTAACACACCAGACTTGGATGGCTTAAGCCCTAGAGATGGAAAATTCCTTAGCACCACCATATACACCCTGGTCTGTCTCATGAAAATAAATCCTTCAATAGTGCAACGGGTTAAGCACAGGTGGCACAAAGCACAAGGATCAGTGGAAGGATCCTGGTTCTACCCCCTGGTTCCCCATCTGCAGGGGAGTTGCGTCACAAGCAGTGAAGCAGGTCTGCAGGTGTCTTTCTCTCCGCCTCTCTCCATTTCTCTCTGTCCTATCCAACAACAGCAATGACAATAATAATAATGACAACAAGGGCAACAAAATGGGAAAAATGGCCTCCAGGAGCAGTAGATTCATAGTGCAGGCACCAAGCCCAGCAATAACCCTGGAGACAAATAAATAAATAAGTAAATCCTTGCCAGGGCTAGATACTATAATGGTTATGCAAAAAGACTTTCAGTGCCAGAGGCTCCAAAGCCCCAGGTTCAATCCATTTCTAGTGTGAACAGTCAGGTGGAATAAGAAATGGTTTCATTTGTTTTTCCCACCCACCTACATATGCCTTGTGAATTTTTCCTTATATGGTCTACTGAAGTGGGCATGATGGGGAAACTTTAGGAGCAGTGCTCTGTATTGTGTATTGTCTCTCTCACCCTCTATCAAAAAAGAAAAAATATTAAGTAAAGTTTAAAGTTCCAGAAGTATTGGTGTCCAAATTTTCAAATATATACACATATAAAGAAAATCTTCTAGAGAGTCTGCAGTAGCGCAGAGGGTTAAGTGCACGTGGCGTGAAGTGCAAGGACTGGCTCAAGGATCCCGGTTTGAGCCCCCAGCTCCCCACCTGCAGAGGAGTCGCTTCAGAGGCGGTGAAGCAGCTCTGCAGGTGTCTTATCTTTCTCTCCCCGTCTTCCCCGCCTCTCTCCATTTCTCTCTCCTAACAATGACGACATCAATAACAACTGTAAGATCAACAATAAAAAACAAGGCAACAAAAGGAAAAACTAAATAAATAAAATATAAAAGAAAATCCTCTGGCATGGGAGGCAATCAAAATATTGACACTGTAGCTGAATGAATTATAGATAGCTGTTTAATTTTTCACGGTTTCCCAAACTTAATGCTTTCTTATCAGAAACACACAGGTATGGTGGTGATAAGGAATTTTCCAAGTCTGGTGTGCTACTGCTACATATCCCCCCTCAAAAAAATAATAAACTGAGAAACAGTCATCTGGGAATTAGAGTAGGCAGTTACAGCCAGACTGTAGGCAGTGAGAGAGCCTGCATGTCATCCTTTCAGATCGGCTTCACCACTGATCCTCGCATGGCCCGCTCTTCCCCCTACCCCACTGACGTGGCACGTGTCGTGAACGCCCCCATCTTCCATGTGAACTCAGACGACCCAGAAGCTGTGATGTATGTGTGCAAGGTGGCAGCCGAGTGGAGGAACACTTTCCACAAGGATGTAGTGGTGGACCTGGTGAGTGATCTTTGGCCCAGTTCTCCTGGGTCACCCATGACATAGGGAAGGTCACTGGCACCCGGCCCCAGGATGCTGTACTGTCCCAACATGGAACAGTTACCCTGACCCTGGTGTGCAGTGAAGTGAGAGCCAGGACCCTGATTCTAGGCAGATGGGCGCAGAGCCCCTGACTGTCCTTAACTGGTGCTGTGCCCTTCATGCCTAGGTGTGCTACCGACGCAATGGCCACAACGAGATGGACGAGCCCATGTTCACACAGCCGCTCATGTATAAGCAGATCCGGAAGCAGAAGCCAGTGCTGCAGAAGTACGCCGAGCTGCTGGTGTCACAAGGCGTGGTCAACCAGCCCGAGTACGAGGTGCGTGCCCAGGCTCTGGTCCCAGTAGCATGGCTCTGACTCCTGCCGTCCTTACTGAGTATGGGAAGTATTTAAGAACCACAGTGTTTCCATGTACACCTCAGAGGGTCCGAGCGAGGGACTTCTTGAAGGAGATGGGGCCTGAGTGGGTTTTGGCGGGAGGTGGAGACCACCCTGCAGCCTTCCTCAGCTGTTGTAGGGCTGGCAGGATAGGATGGTCAATTCTGGCTGCTGCAGTGGGGAGAGTGAGCAGGCGCAGGGTCATGAGAAGGGCTGGTTGAGACTCTGACCTAGAGTGCAGTCTAAGTGGTACCAAGCTTGGGCATATACTAGAGGGGACAAATAGGATGCTTCCAGCTCTCGAGGCTGTGTTGAGGTCATGAGTACTGGACCAAGTTATCACAGTATTAAACTCTAGGGGGGAGTGGGGAAGTGCTGGAAGAAGAGCCGGGGTCCCATACAGAGCACCCCCTGAAGGCTGTGCTGTGTGCCCCCCCACCCCAGGAGGAGATCTCCAAATATGACAAGATCTGTGAGGAGGCCTTTGCCAGGTCCAAGGATGAGAAGATCTTGCACATTAAGCACTGGCTGGACTCCCCCTGGCCTGGTGAGTTGAGGACGAGGCAAGCCTCCACCTACCCTGAGCATCTCCTAGACTCAGACTGCACTGAGACTGTCCGCCTTCTCATGCCTCACCTGGGCCAGGGTTTGCTTTCCAGGAGAGAGAGGAGCCAGTGGCCAGGGAGATGGCTCAGGTGGCTTACCTACCCCCGAGGTTATTCCTACAGTTGTGGTCTGGCTTCTCCTGAGTGGAACATAAATAGGAGAAATCTAAAAGAACCAAAATGCAGCCATGTTCACTTCGTCCATCTGTCTCCACCCCCGTATAGGTTTTTTCACTCTAGATGGGCAGCCCCGCAGCATGTCCTGCCCCTCCACGGGTCTGACAGAAGACGTTCTGACACACATTGGGAACGTGGCCAGCTCTGTACCTGTGGAGAACTTCACTATTCACGGAGGTGCGAGGCCACACCACCCTTTGGCAGTGCAGTGCTGGGGTCCAGTCCAGTGCACCATGGTCCCTCCCTCTATTCCCACTGTTCCCTCCTCACCCTGAGGTATGGTCCTCAGCCAGCCCAGCCGGAACAGAAGGGATGAGCCATCACCTCCATCCCCTGGCAGAATCTGCACTCAGCCTCCCTCCCTAGGCAGTCAAGACGCCCAGAAGCTGGAAGCAGTACTTTCATCACAGACAGTGGGGTGGGGTGGGGTGGGGCACTGTGGGCACTGAGCACGCCATCTCTGCAGGGCTGAGCCGCATCTTGAAAACACGAGGAGAGATGGTGAAGAACAGGACAGTGGACTGGGCTCTGGCGGAATACATGGCCTTTGGCTCCCTTCTGAAGGAGGGCATCCATATCCGACTGAGCGGGCAAGATGTGGAGCGAGGCACTTTCAGGTAAGGCTTCAGAGTCACAGCCCAGGGGGGGGAGGGCTCTGGTGTTTTAGCTTCCAGAAGAAAATCACTTCTGGAGAACAGTCCTTTGACCCCACTGTCTTGGGCGCAGGAGTTTGGTTTGGACACTTGAGGACAAACCCTTGTTTGCGCTCTGGTTGGGACACTTGAGGACAAACCCTTGTGCTCGCTAGTGTGAGGGTTGGGAGTGGAGATGGGTCTGGCTCCCGTCTGACAGTATGTTCTTCTGCACCAGCCACCGCCACCACGTGCTGCATGACCAGAACGTGGACAAGAGAACCTGCATCCCCATGAACCACCTCTGGCCCAACCAGGCTCCCTACACCGTGTGCAATAGCTCTCTTTCCGAATATGGGGTTCTAGGTGAGCACCCCAAGCCTGCGAGGCCTTCCTCGGCCCCTGCCCCCTCCCTGCCTGTGTCCTCCCCCAGCCTGCCCACCCCCACCATCTGATGCTGGGTCACGGTCTTCTCCCCCAACCCCATTCTGTAGGCTTTGAGCTGGGTTTCGCCATGGCCAGCCCCAACGCGCTGGTGCTCTGGGAGGCTCAGTTTGGCGACTTCCACAACACGGCCCAGTGCATCATCGACCAGTTCATCTGCCCAGGACAGGCCAAGTGGGTGCGGCAGAATGGCATCGTGCTGCTGCTGCCCCATGGCATGGAGGGCATGGTGAGCCCCACCGGCACCACTCTGGGCTTCCCTGACAGAGGCTTCCAACTGGGCATGCCTGTCCTGTCCTGCTCCACTTCTGAGAAGCAGGCAGTGGCGAGGCCTCTGCAACACAGCTTGGGTTTTTTGCTTTTTGTTTTCATGCAGCACCAGAGAATACACTCTGGGCCTTTTTCTGTTCTTTTGAGAAAGTGTAGAGAGGAGGTGAGGTGCTAGGAGCCTGAGGTGCTTAGTGCCCAGGGTGTTGCTCCCTGGTGGTGCAGCTTGAACCCAGTGACCTTGCTCATAGTAAGGCCAGCATCCTGCCAGATGAGCTAAACTCCTGGACCCTGCAGTGCAGGCCTCCGTCTCAGGTCTGGAAGCCAGAAGCAGGAATGCTGGGCCCTGAACTAGTGTGGCACATGCTCTCCCCCCCTGCACTGGGTGGGCAAAAACTGAACTGCCATCAGGAATAAAGGTATGGCAGCAAGCGGGCACTGTCCTCACATGCAAAGCTCCTGAACTGTGACTGTCTGCTTGCAGGGCCCCGAGCACTCCTCTGCCAGGCCAGAGCGCTTCCTGCAGATGTGCAACGATGACCCAGACGTCCTGCCGGTGAGAAGAGTGGCCACCTCAATGCTGTCCTCTGTGGAAAGGGCCATCAGTCAAATGGGTCTAGGCACCCCTAAAAGAGCCTGCCTTAGAGCTCACTGTGAAATCTGCACTGTACGCTTTGAGGAGTAATGCTCAGGCAAACTTTTTTTTGAAGATTTTACTTAATCTTTTTAAATTTACATTGGATAGAGACCTAGAAATTGAGAGGGAACAGGGAGATAGACACCTTTCAGCACTGTTGCACTGCTTGTGAAGCTTTGTCCCTCCATGTGGGGACAGGGGGCTTGAACCTAGGTTCTTGCACACTATGTCCAGCCAGGTGCAGTCACTTAATCTTTCAGTTTATTACTGGATACAGAAGTTGAGAGGGCAGGGAGAGGTAAAGAGGGAAAGAGATGAAAAAAAAAAAAAAAACAGGGAAAGAGATGGAAAGACACCTGCAGCCTTCTTTACCACGCCTGAAGCTTTCCTCCTGCAAGTGGGGCCGGTGGCTTGAACCTATGTCTTTGCACATGGCAATGTGTGTGCTTAACCAGATGTGCCACCTCCTGGCCCCTATTTTTTTTTTTTTTTCTTATAAAAGGACAGAAATTTGGGTCAGGTGATGGCGTGCCTGGTTGAGTTCTCAAGGACCTGGCTTCAAGAATCCAGCCCCCAACTGTAGGCAGAAAGCTTCATGAGGGGTGACGCAGTGCTGTGGGTGTCTCTTTCCCTCTCTGCCCCTTTCAATTTATCTATCCCAAAATAATTATTTTTTGCCTCCAGGGTTGTTGCTGGGGCTTGGTGCCTGTACCATGAACCCACTGCTCCTGGAGGCTATTTTTTCCCCTTTTGTTGCCCTTGTTGTTTATCATTGCTGTTATTGTTGTTAGTAGTATTGTTGTTGTTGTTGTTGGATAAGACAGAGAAATGTAGAGGGAGGAGAGAAAGACAGACACCTGCAGACCTGCTTCACCATCTGTAAAGGGACACCCCCCCCCCCCGCTGCAGGTGGGGAACCAGGGTGTCTCTAACCAGGATCCTCAGGCCGGTCCTTGCGCTTCACACCATGTGGGCTTAATGTGCTGCGCCACTGCCCGGCACACCCAAACTTTTTTATCAACTGTTTTTTTTTTCTTTATTGGGGGGATTAATCATTTACAGTCAAAAGTAAAATACAGTAATTGGTACATGTGTAACATTTCCCACTTTTATTTATATATACATACATATGTTGTTGTTTTTTTAAATCAGAGCACTGCTTAGCTCTGGCTTATGCTGATGCGGAGGACTGAACCTGGGACTTAGGAGCCTCGGGCATTAATCTTTGTATTACCATTATATTTTCTATCCCCCACCGATATTTCCCAGTTCTCCACATAATAGTTCAGCCCCTCTAGATCCTCCTCTGCCATCATGTTCCAGGACTTGAACCCTCCCCCCAACTTTTACTTTAGTGCAATATACCCCTCTTTTTTTTCCCTTTTGTTGCCCTTATTTTTTGTTGTAGTTATTATTGTTATTGATGTTGTCATTGTTGGATAGGACAGAGAAATGGAGAGAGGAGGGGAAGACAGGGGGAGAGGAAGATAGACACCTGCAGACCTGCTTCACTGCCTGTGAAGCGACACCCCACCCATGCAGGTGGGGAGCTGGGGGCTTGAACCCGGCTTTGCACCATGTGCACTTAACCCGATGTGCTACCTCCCGACTCCCTACTCAGTCATTCTTAAGAGGTATTAATGACCAGAGGAGAGAGCCAGAGCATCATACATGTGGTGCTGGGAATCAGTCTCAAGACTTCATGCTTGAGAGTTCAACACTTCGTTGTTTTGCCTCATGTGCCTCGATTTTATTGATTTATGAGAACCAGGGCATCACTCTGATATATGTGATGTCAGGGCTTGGGACCTCCTGCCTACGGGCCCAGTGCTCCAGCTACTACTGTGCCACATCCTGGGCCTCACAGCAAACATTTTATAGGAAAGATCACCAAGGTGGTTTTAGTGAAACTTTGAGCTGAAAATGATCGGGAATCCATCTCTAGGAAGAATCGGTGGGTTTTAGGTAAAACGTACTGTCTCATGCAGGGCTGTAGTGGCAAAGGAAATAGGAGGGGCAAGTTCACTAGTCCCCAAGCACCCCATATGGTAGTCAGCTGTCGGTGTCCCCTCAAGCTTCTTTCTCCAAGTGAGCAGTAGTGGCTGTGAGGCCGGGGCCATGGTTATCTTCTGAGGCCATCTGTCCCCACACCTCCCATAGCTGTACTCAGTGTCCCCTGGCCTCTGGCCGCTCCCTCCCTGCTGCAGGACCTGGCAGAAGCCAACTTTGACATAAACCAGCTCTATGACTGCAACTGGGTTGTCGTCAACTGCTCCACCCCCGGCAACTTCTTCCATGTGTTGCGTCGCCAGATTCTCCTGCCCTTCCGAAAGCCAGTAAGTGTAGGGGGTAGACTGCTCAGATGGGCCTGGCTGACCTGTGGAGTCTGGAGCCCCAGCCCAGTGGGGATGCCTGAATGGGGAGATGTGGGGTGGGCGCTATGAGGAAATGGAGCTTCTTCTCATTGCAGAGAACACAGTGATCAGCCCAGATCCCAGCCCTATAGTCATGGCCTGAGCAGCTCCTTTCTGTGGAGCTTCCTCTGGGTTCCTCAGTCTGATCCATCATGAACTTGTGATTCATTTTCAGTTGATCATCTTCACCCCCAAATCCCTGCTACGACACCCCGAGGCAAGATCTAGCTTCGATGAGATGCTTACAGGTAGGTCTGAGGGGAGAGACTGTGGTACTTTGTGTCCTGCCTGACACCTTCGGCTTTTACCCAGCTTGGGTGGAGAAGATAGCATAATGGTTATGCAGACACTCATGCTTGAGGCTCCTAAGTCCCGGACACCTACAGACCTGCTTCACCACCAGTGAAGTGACACCCCTGCAGGGGGCTCTAACCGGGATCCTTGGCGCCGGTTGTGCTTCTTTCTACTCCACACTACTATAAGCCAGAGCTGAGCAGTGCTCTAGTAAAGTGTGTATGTGTATGTGTGTGCACACATATAAGTGATAGAAGAGAGAACTAGGACATCACTCCAGCACATGTGATACTGGGTTGTGTTTTCTGATCCATCTTCCTACTCTGTGCCTTTTAATAGGTGAGAATTCAGGCCATTGATATTACAGATTGAAGATATTTTAATGCCATTATTATAGTTTCTAGTGTTCTGATATATGGCATAATTATTTTGATCTGACTTTATAGGAGACCTTTCAGAACTTCTTTCTGGGCAGGCTTAGTGATAGTTAATTATTTCAGCTGTTGCTTGTCTGAGAAGGTTTTTATGCTTCCATCTAGTCTGAATGACGGTGTAGCGGGATGTAGTAGTCTTGGTTGAAAGCCTTTCTCAGGAGTCAGGCAGTAGCACAGTGGGTTAAGCACATGTGGCGCGAAGCACAACTGGTACAAGGATCCTGGTTAGAGCCCCCAGCTCCCCACCTGCAGGGCTGTCACTTCACAGGCGGTGAAGCAGGTCTGCGGATGTCTATCTTTCTCTGCCTTTTCCTCCTCTCTCCATTTCTCTGTCCTGTCAACGACATCAATAACAACAGTAATAACTACAATAAAAAACAAGGGCAACAAAAAGGGAAAAATATATATGAGAAAACCTTTCTCATTGAGCACTCGACAGATATCTTGCTATTCCCTTCTGGCATTTGGTGTTTGTGTGGAGAAATCTGCTGCGAATCTTCTGAGTTTTCCTCTGTAGGTGACTTTGTTTTTCTCTTGCAGCCTTTAGAATCCTTTTTTTATTCTTATTCCTTTTCATTATAAATATGATGTGTCTTGGTGTCTTTAAGTCTGGGTTAATCCTGTTTGGGCCCCTCTGGGCTTCTTGAACCTTTGTCTTTTTTTTTTTTTTTAATATTTATTTATTTTCCCTTTTGTTGCCCTTGTTTTATTGTTGTAGTCATTGTTGGAAAGGATAGAGAGAAATGGAGAAAGGAGGGGAAGATGGGGAGAGAAAGATAAGACACCTGTAGACCTGCTTCACCATCTATGAAGCGACTCCCTTGCAGGTGGGGAGCCGGGGGCTCGAACCTGAATCCTTACGCTGGTCCTTGCACTTTGCACCACGTGCGCTTAACACGCTGCGCTACTGCCCGACTCCCAAACCTTTGCCTTTCATGTTGTCTAGACTGGAGAAGCTCTCAGTTATTATGTCCTGTAGAGTGCTTTCTTCCCCTCCCTCTCTTTCTTCCTCTGGCAAGCCAATAATATGTATATTTTGAAGTCATCCCACATGTCTGTTGTTGTTTTCAGTATTTCTTAATCTTTCTTAGTTTTCTCTAGTTCGTCCTGGATCTTGCTAATTTTGTTTTCTGCCTCATTTATTCTATTCTCTCTCCCCTCTGCTGTGTTCTGTATTTCAGCTATTTTGTTACCTTGTTCTGATTACTGTATTAGCTTGTTCAGCTAGTTGTGCTCTTAGCTCAGCTATTTCAGCTTTCAGCTCTCTAATTACCTCGAAATAGTGTTTTCTTTCAGTCTCATTTGTTGTTTCCCCATTTCTTTATTTTTTTTTAAAGATTTTATTTATTAATGAGAAACATAGGAGAAAGAACCAAGCATCACCCTAGTACATGTGCTGCCGGGGATTGAACTCAGGACCTCATACTTGAGAGTCTGATGCTTTATCCACTGCGCCACCTCCCAGACCACTCCCCATTTCTAATGACTTTGCTTGCAAACTCTTCCCTCACTCCTATAACTAATTCCTCAATTAACATTTGGATGTTGACCTCATTCTTCTGTGCTTCTACCTTTGAGGGGATTTTAGCTGGGCTTTTGGCCTGGTTCATTTCTCCAATGTTTCTTCTTGGTTTAAATATTTTATATAGTATGTTATGAGGTCCCTCTGTCAATACTTTTATTTTTTAAACATTTATTTCCTTTTGCTGCCCTTTTTGTTTTATTTTTGTAGTTATTATTGATGTCATTATTGTTGGATAGGATAGAGAGAAATGGAGGGAGGGGGAGAGAAAGACACTTACAGACCTGCTTCACCGCTTGTGAAGTGACTACCCTACAGGTGGGGAGCCGGGGCCTTGAACTGGGGTCCTTTGCGCCTCAGTCTCAATACTTTTAGACCACTGATCACTCTTGCTTGGGTTGACTTGTGCCTAAGTAAGGTACTTAAATAGTTCACAGTTGTGGGAATTAACAGTTGTTTTCAATGTTATCTCAATTCCTGAGTTGAAGCACAGTGGCTGTTAAGGCCTCTTTTCTTTTCCTTCCCTGTAGGCTATGGGAGCCTGAGAGCTTTTTAACTATAACTAGGCTTTTTTAGCTTAATCACTCACTCCTGACCAAGAGATAAATCAGGGTGGGGGAGAGATAGCACAGTGGTTATGCACAGAGACTCCCACGCCTCTAGGATCCAAAGCCCCGGACTCAATTCAGCTGTTCTTGCAGCAGTCAGAGCCAAGCTGTAAGTACTACTTGACCTGTGAGTTTCCAAACAAGTACCGTTTATACTCTGTGGGTTCTATAGCAGTTATTCACTGTGTCTCCTCAATTCATCAATCAGGAGAACAATGTGAAAAGGCTCCCACTATACAGCCCCACCTCTAGCCCACTAGAGTGTGGTCTTCTCCTGAGTTTCCTGGCCAGTTCTTTGCCCCTTAATGTCAGCACAGGGCCTCCTGGCTGCTATTCGAGCCTCCTAGAGACAGTAGCAATGGAGACTCTCAGTTGCATTTAGTGAGTCTTAGGCGAGTCCTCTCTTCCCTTCAGCACTCTCTGTTGGTAAAACAGACTGGAGGTGGTGCCTCAACCAGCAAACTGCCTGACTGTTACCAGCAGCTCAGAAGTAGATATGGGCTTTATCCCCAGGAGTTTCTCCTTAGGCTCTTCTCTGTCCATGAGCCACACGTGTTTGCACTCACTAGTGATTTGGTGGGTTGCCAAAGTAGTTCTAGTCCTGTCTTGTTGTGGTCCCAGGTGATCTCCTTTGATAGTCCTATTTGACGGGAAGAGAGCCAGCACGTGATACTGGGGACTGAATTTGAGACCTCATGTTTGAGGGTCCAGGACTCTAGCACTTGCACCGCCTCCCAGGATGCATATACCAGATACATGAAGTGAGCCTGAGGCAGGGCTCGCCCCCCTCCTAGAGACAGCTGGCCCTCAGGAACAGGGAAGGCACTAAATGATAGGACCTGCCAGGCCCTGTGCCAACTCACTGACACCAAATGAGTCTGTCAGCATTGAGATTGCCACCTGCTCAGCTGTGGCTGGGTGTCTCACCATACACAGCCCACTCATCCCTAGACTCTGAGCAGGTGAGTTCACCTTCCTTGAGTCCTCTGTTGAGGCAAGCCTCTTGGTTTTTGCCCTGTTTTTTTTGTTTTTGTTTTGTTTTTTTAATGAAATACACGCCACACAAAACCATCTTTCAGTGTATCTGGCTCAGGGCCATTAGTTCGCACAGTCATTGTGCAGCTGTCCTCCTCATCCCTCTCCAGAACTGAAACTGAATTAAGCAACCACTCTCAGTCCCATTGTGACCCTAAGTAACGCATCTGAATGGAATCTTTCCTAACTGTGTCTGTGGTGAACTAACTTCATTAGAATCTCCTTTCCTCTTAAGATTGTCCTATGCATAGATAAGCCATACTTTGGTTATCTGCTCGTGGACACTTGAGATGCTTCTGTTTTAGCTACTAAAGGAGTAATCCTGCTTTAAGGTTGGGTCTACATATGTCTCCTCAAAACCTTTTTTTAAAAAAATTTATTTATTAATGAGAAACAGAGGAGGAGAAAGAACCAGGCATCACCCTGGTACATGTGCTGCCGGGGATTGAACTCAGGACCTCATGTTTGAGAGTCCGATGCTTTATCGACTGCGACACCTCCCAGACCACTCAAACCCCTCTTTGCAGATTTTGTGTGGGCCCTCAGAAGTGGAATTGCCAGGTCATGTGATTTGATGGATTTTTTTGAGGTGCTAGACTATTTTCCTTGGCACAGGATTGAGTGCCCACCAACAGAACGCAAGGGGTCCAGTTTCTCCATCTTGGCCAGCACTTCTGATGGGGAGGGGGGTGGGCTGCCTTTTTTGCAACAGCCATTCTAGTGGGCATGAAGAGTTGCTGCCATCTTCATTTCCTGGTGATTCATGGTGTTAAACATCTTTTCATGTGCCTATTGGCCATCTAGCTGTCTTTATTTCCCAGAGCCATGCTCAACTCTGGCAGGGATTGAACCTGGAACCTTTGAAGCCTCAGGCATGAAAGTCATTTTGCAAAACAATTATGCTGTCTCCCCATGCCTACTTGTCAGTTTTTTTGGTTTTTTTTTTTTCCTTTATTGGAGGTTGTTTTTTTTTTTTTTTTTTGCCTCCAGGGTTATTGCTGGGACTCAGTGCCTGCACCATGAATCCACGACTCCTGGAGGCCATTTTCCCCCTTTTGTCACCCTTGTCATCATAGCCTTGTTGTGGTTATTATTACAGCAGTAATAAAACTTGAGCTATAAATGAAAGTTTGACTAAGTTATACTGTTCGTTGTTGGATAGGACAGAGAAATGGAGAGAGATGGGGAAGACGGGGAGAGAAAGACACCTGCAAACCTACTTCACCGCCTGTGAAGCAAGTCCCCACAGGTGGGGAGCCAGGGGCTTGAACCAGGATCCTTACGCCAGACCTTGTACTGTGTGTCACTTGTGCTTAACCCGCTGTGCTACCACCTGACCCCCTATTGGGAGGATTGTTTTACAGTCGCCAGTAAATGCAATAGTTTGTATATGCATGACATTTCTGTTTTTCACATAACACAACCTACACCAGGTCCTCTGTCATCCAATTCCAGGACCTGTACTCTCCCCATATACTTTTACTTTGGTGAAGTACACCAAATGTCACTGGTTTTGATTTTCAATTTTTGGGTTCATTTTAAGTGTAAAATATATATACACACACACATATACATACACACACACATATACATATACATATATATCACTGCTTGGAGCAGCTTCCTGCAGTCAGCCATTAATATATAGAGATAATTTCTAATCAGAGTGTGTCACATATGTCCTCAACGTGAACTCTTGTGTGCTTTATTTCACGAACTTTGAGGCTTCCTGAAGTTGACCCTGTTCCTGGAAGCACCACCCCAACCATGAGCAGATACCTGGAATTCGCTCCGGGTGTGTGGGAGGTGCTCCTGTTGGGAAACTCAGGAGGCATCTGAGCATCTGCTGGGCGCTCACAAGTGCTTCCCCAGGCTTATGTGGCACCACTCAGGTGGGGTGCAGCCTCAGAAGAGTGAACTGCTCCCTCTTGCTCTTCAAGGCTGGCTGCCTACAGTGTCATCTATCATGTGGGTTTTCTAGTCCTGTTAATTTTTTTAAATCTTATTAATGTGGTGGTCCGGAAGGTGGCGCAGTGGATAAAGCATCAGACTCTCAAGCATAAGGTCCTCAGTTCAATCCCCGGCAGCACATGTACCAGAGTGATGTCTGTCTCTTTCTCTCTCCTCCTGTTTCTCATTAATAAATAAATAAATAAATAAATAAATAAAATCTTTTTTTAAATCTTATTAATGTGAATGAGAAAAGCAAAGAATCACAGAATTGGGCACCTCATGCTTAAGTCCAATGCTTGACCCACCTACCTCCCAGGCCACTATCAAGTTCTGTATTTTATTTTTTTAAGAAATTATTTTTTTATTATCCTTATTTATGTATTGGGTAGAGAAAGCCAGAAAGTGAGAGGAATGGGAAGGGAGAAAGACAGATACCTGCAGCCCTGCTTCACCACTTAAGAAGCTTTCCTCCTGCATTTGGGAACTGGGGAGCTTGAACACTGTAATATGTGCTCTCAACCAGCTGTGCTATCACCCAGCCCACAGTTTTTTGTTAGTTTGTTTTTTTATTTTTAATATTTATTTATTTCCCTTTTGTTGCTCTTGTTTTTATTGTTGTAGTTATTATTATTGATGTCATCGTTGTTGGATAGGACAGAGAAATGGAGAGATGGGGAAGACAGAGAATGACACCTGCAGACCTGCTTCACCGCTTGTAAAGCAGCTCCCCTGCAGGTGGGGAGTCATGGGCTCGAACTGGGATCTTTACTCCCGTCCTTGCGCTTTGCGCCACCTGCGCTACGTTACCACCCGACTCCCAAGTTTTTATTTTACAAGAGCATTTGTCAGCTTTGGCTTATAATGGTCCAGGAGATTGGATCTGGGACTTCAGGACCTCAGGCATGAGTCTCTTAGCATAACCATTATGCTATCTACCTTCATTCCCCCACTCCCCCACTCTACCCCCCACTACCATGTTCTTAAGGCTCAGGTCAGAACGCATGCTAGGGTGACTGACATTCTGGAGAAGCATTCCTCATCCTCAGGAACTGCCAGCACAGAAGGCAGCACTAGCTCAAGCGCAGCTGCAGAGAGGGCCCTGTCCTCAAAAGGACCCCCCTGCTCCCTCTTAGGAACCCACTTCCAGAGGGTGATCCCCGAAGATGGGCCTGCAGCCCAGAGGCCAGACAGTGTCAAGAGGCTCCTCTTCTGCACTGGCAAGGTGTTCTACGACCTCACCCGTGAGCGCAAAGCGCGAAGCATGGAGGAGCAGGTGGCCATCACCAGAATTGAGCAGGTGAGGGTGCAGCCGGCTGCCACTGGGGGGCACCAGTCCAGCTCACGGCTCAGCCATCCTCTCCTGACCACGGACTCTGCTGTCTCGCCAGCTGTCCCCGTTCCCCTTTGACCTCCTGCTTCATGAGGTGCAGAAGTACCCCAATGCTGAGCTGGCCTGGTGCCAGGAGGAGCACAAGAACCAGGGCTACTACGACTATGTGAAGCCTAGGCTGCGTACCACCATCAACCGCGCCAAGCCTGTGTGGTAAGGACTGGGGGCTGGCCTGACGGTTGGGCCCCCACCACCCTGGCAGCCCCCACTCACCCCACCTGCCCCCAGGTACGCCGGCCGGGACCCTGCTGCTGCTCCAGCCACCGGCAACAAGAAGACCCACCTCACGGAGCTGCAACGCCTCCTGGACACGGCCTTTGACCTGGAGGCCTTCAAGAACTTCTCTTAAGCGCTGCCTGGACCTGCTCAGCCCCCTCACCCACAACTCCCCCCTCCCCCCCCCCCCCACACACACACTGCACACTCCTGTGCTCACTTAGGAATTAGGCTTCTTCTCCCACCCCCAAGCCAGGCACTCCTGTTGGGCCCAAGACCTTCATGGAGGTAGAGGGAGCCCCACTCTGTCCCCCCACCCACTTCATCTGGCAAAGGGCTTCCGGTCTTGGCCCTAGATGCCTGGGAGGAGCCATCACTGTCAGTGTTTTGGTGGGTGCAGAGTTTTGGCAGAGGCTCTGATGCCCAGAATAGCACCGGGTGAGCAATAACCGAGCCCAGCCTGGCACACAGGGCAGGACCACTCTGCTGTTTCTGTCCCTACCCTTCCAGAGGCCCCGGGCAGCTCCACAGGTATGTCTGGGTCCTCCCCTTACTTGACCATCTTCCCTCTGTCCCCGTCACACCGTGGAGACTGCATTCTCTCTACTGGGTCAAAGCCAGTCAGGGGAAAAGGGACAAGGAGCAGCGTGCAGCCGAGGAGCCAGCCCCTCCCACCTATCACAGGGACAGATATGATTTATTTATTTTGGTTAAAGAGAACAAAAACTTTGCATTGCATTCGGCTTGACCCATAAACTCAGTTGTCCTTGTACCCACCCTGCTGCCATGTTCTTGTGTCGCGCCTGTTCCCCCTTCCCGCTCCAGCTGAGCCAGGCCACACCACCTGCCCCAGTCCTGTCCCCCACCCCCAAGGGACTCTGGGCTGAGTGCATGGACAGTGCCTTCAGGACCCACTCCATCAGCCTCCATATGGCTGGCAGTGATGGGGGCAAGGGAGCACACCAGCTGGGAGTGACTTCTGACCTCTGCACCCCCCTCCAAGAAGCCAACCTGGTGGTGGCATGGATGGGGCTCAGGTGTTGTACCCAGTGTCTCCATTGGAGGAAAAGCTGTGCCCACCGGGGTCCTGACATCTCTGGTAGGAGTAGAGAGACTCGGAAGCATCACCCTTACCTGCTTCTGCCCCAGTAGCTGGAACTGGATAAAACAGCACAGAAGTCCTTTGCCCACATTCCAGACAAGCCACATCAATGTGTGCAAGACAACCCCAGCCCCCTGCAGCTGGCTGTGCACATGGAGTCTGCTCTCCTCCCATCACACAATGAGGAATTGGCAGGGAGGGACAACCTGGTTTCTTTCCAGGAATGGCTCTGCCCCCCCACCCAGTCTTGCCTGCAGGGACTCACTCCTGCTCCTCCACACCTTTACCAAATCCCTCACCTTCACCTTTGACTTCTCGCCCCCATCCACCAGGATTCTCGTTTGCCACGGACTGGGAGAGTTGGGAGTGATTGTTCGACCTCATGCCCTTTCCTTTCCACTTGGGTGGAAATGTGGTGATATCTCTTCATCTCGTTTATTCTGATTTCCCTCCTGCTTCCTCTACTCCAAAAGTTAACCTTTTAGAATAGTTTAGCAGCGTGGGAGTCGGCCCAGTGAACTCAGGCATGGGTGCCAAGTTCAGTCCCCAGCATCACTTGTGCCAAGGCGATACTCTGGTTCCTTTTTTTTTTTTTTCCTCTGTCATTTTTTTAGAGACCACATCACCAAAGTTTTCAGTGCAGTAGGGACCAGGCTTGAACTTGGATCACATAGATGGCACAACAGCACACTGTTCAAGTAAGCTATTTTGATGGTCCTCCTTAACTTTAAAAAAGAGTTTAGCAACCCAGATGGCTGTGCAGTGGTACCGCTTTGGACTTGCAAGTACAAGGTCCTAAGTTGCCAGAGCTCACGTGGGTTGGCTCTCAGCCAGGAAGGTAAACGACCCGTTCTCCCTCGCTCGTTCAAGGGATGACGCAAAATAGAGACAAGAGACACTGAGGAGAATTGAGGCACTCATTTAATGGCAGACAGACATGGGCTTAAATAGGAATTCAGACAAAGAACATATTTCAAATATGTCAGCAATTACAGGTTTCTTAAAGGTCAGCTTGCCCCTATGGTAGGGGGGGCTGGTATGACAGTAATTGATGATATACATAAAGGTCAAGACAATTATTCTCCATGATGCAAGCAACTTAATTATCCAAAGGTATTTGAGAGAAACATAGGGGTTAAACCAGCAGGGTGAGATAGAAGATAAACAAGCTTGATAGATATCAGAAGGCTATAAGGAAATAATGTTTGGAGTTTCACTGACTGAAGTCAAGGAGGTGTTTGATGGAGTATGCTTTCTCTAGTGATCAAAAGTGAGGTGATTGTGTGAACTCTGGGTGACTATGTGAACTTTGAATGAACCTTAAGGCAGGCAGCCATGTGGCCTGCAGTTAATGGGGAGAGGCAGTGAGGTTTCTGTGGGCTTGAGAGTCTGAAAGGGAAGAACTGAGTCTGAGAGTGTTTTTTCCCCTTTGCTCATCTCGGTTGAGAGAGACTAACAAGGGGGTGTCTTTCCCAGACCTCCATCCAAGGATGGGGGGAGTTTTCCCTAAGCTCTATCAAGCTTACACATAGCCCCACACCAAGTACAACCCCCCACAGTACCACACATGCAGAGCAGTGAAATTGCATGTGTGAGGTTCCACAAAATAGGTGTTTTTAAAGGATTTTTTGGGGAGTTGGGTGGTGGCGCAGCGGGTTAAGTGCAGGTGGTGCGAAGCGCAAGGACCAGCGTATGGATCCCGGTTCAAGCCCCCAGCTCGAACACAGGTGGTGAAGCAGGTCTGCAGGTGTCTGACTTTCTCTCCCCCTCTGTCTTCCCCTCTCATTTCTCTGTCCTGTCCAACAATGACATCAGTAATAACTACAACAATAAAACAAGGGCAACAAAAGGGAATAACTTTTTTTTTTTTGTAATTTAAGTTAAGCAGCCCCATAGACAGTTTGTTGAGAGAGTACAAGACTTAGAGGTGTGAGGTCCAGAATTGCATTCCCAGCACTGCATGTGCCAAAGTGTTACTATAGTTCTGAGTTTAGCACCTAATTCCTTGAAGGGCACTGGGCTGTGGATCTAGGCATATCATCTTAGTTCTGGAGCTGAGTTGTGAGCAGAGGGAACAGGATAGCAGGCAGTCTAGGCATCTAGCTCCAGGGTGGCTACTTTACCAGGAGTGAGTGCGAGAAGCAGAGGTGGCGCTCACAGCCAGGAACCTGAGGCTGCAAGGCACTTTAAATGAGAGCTCTGGCTCGGGGGCCAGACATCAACAACCACAACAATGATAAAAACAAGGGCAACAAAAAGGAAAATAAGTTATTTTTTATAAATTTTCATGCTAAGGGAGTCGGGCTGTAGCGCAGCAGGTTAAGCGCAGGTGGCGCAAAGCACAAGGATCGGCATAAGGATCCCGGTTCGAACCCCGGCTCCCCACCTGCAGGGGAGTCGCTTCACAGGTGGTGAAGCAGTTCTGCAGGTCTTTCTCCATCTTCCCCTCCTCTCCATTTCTCTGCCCTATCCAACAACAATAACTACAACAACAACAAAAAACCCAAGGGCAACAAAAGGGGAAATAAAATATTAAAAAATTGAGAGGGGAGGGAGAAGTAGGGACAAAAAGACACCTTCAGACCTGCTTCACTACTTGTGAAGCATCCCCCCTGCAGGTGGGGAGCTAGGGGCTTAAACCCAGATCCCTGCATTTAGTACTATGTGCACTTAACAAGGTGAAGCAGGTCTGAAAGTGTCTCTGTCTCTCCCTCTAACTCTTCCTCCCCTCTTAATTTCTCTGTCCTATTCAATAAATATGAAAAATGGCCACCAGGAGCAGTGGATTCACAGCACAGTAACCAAGCCCCAGCAATAACCCTGGAGGAAAAAAATCCAACACTCCATTGTACCACCTCTCAGGTTCCAGCCATGGACTTTCAAGTTTGAAGTCTCAAATTCAATTTCCAGCATATGTGTGCCAAAGTGATACTCTAGTTCTCAAGAAGTACACATGGGTTTTTTAATTTATTCATTAATGAGAAAGATAAAGAACCAGACATCACTCTGGTACATGTGCTGCCGGGGATTGAACTCAGGACCTCATGCTTAAGAATCCAATGCTTTACCACTGTGCCACCTCCTGGACCACCACACGTTTGTTTAAAGAGACACAGACTAGAACACTGCTCAGCTTTGGCCTTATGGTGGTGTGGGGGATTGGGCCCTGGGCACTTTGGAGCCTCAAGTATGAAAGTCTTTCTGCAGAACCATTATGCTGTCTCTTCCACCCCACAAATCTTAAAAAGAAAAATGGTTAGAGATGTGGCTCAGTAGATCACTTGCTTAGATTGTGAGGTTCCAGGTCGGATCCCTGGCACCACATATGACCAATATGCTCTGGTGGCTTGACACCTGTGGCTTTACTACACCTTGAAGCTTCGCTCTTTAAGGTGGAAACAGGCTGGGGTGGCTTGAACCCAAGTTCTCACACTCAAACGTGTACGCTCTACCCGGTGCACTGACACCCAACTCCACATGAACATATTTAATACCACTCAACTGTACATTAAAACGTGAAAATAATAGTTTGTATTTTATCACACTCAAAAGCGTTGGTAGTCGGGACAATAAGTAAGGTACTTAAAGTGTCACAATAGCACTTGAGGTGCCAGATGATCAGAGGTAGCTTCTCCTGTTTGGAATGCGACTTGACGGTTTTCACCAGGGTGGCTCTGCAGCGCCAACTAGCAGCCAACTAGTACTCACCCATCAGGGGCGTGCGGACGCTGGGTCACCTCCGCTGACCAGCACCGCCCATCGAAGACCACGCCCACCTCGGGCAGGGCCCGCCCCTCGCTTGCAGGAAACGCAGGTGGCTCCGCCCACGTCGCAGCTGGAAAGGTGTGCATGGGTGGGGGTGGCGAGGGTCTGCACTGCAGGGTGCTGCGGGCCACTAGACGGTCCACCTCCTGACACTCTGCCGTCCCAGCCTAGCCTGTGGCCCGCGTTCTCCGCCCTCGCCCCCGCCCCGAGCCGCGGTTCGGGGCTCGGGGCTCCACTGCTCTGGCCTGGGGGCGGGCCCGGCGTACGGCGTCATGCATATGCATGAGCAGCGCGCGGCTCCATTGTGCCCTCGGAGCGGGCGGCGGCGCGATGGCGCGGGCGGCGGCGGACTTGGGGCGGCTGGCGGCGCGGAGGGCGGGCTGAGCGCATGGAGCAGCACAAGCCAGGGCCCAGGGCGGCGAGGGGCCGGGCCAGGCTGGCTGGAGGTAAGTGGGCCAAGCGGGCGGGTGCGGGGGAAACCGCGGACCGCGGCAGGTGCGCAGGTGCGGGCGGTGGCAGGTGCGGACAGCGGCAGGGGTGGGCGCCCCGGGGCCGGGTGATAGAGGACCCGCTGCCCACCTGCCAAGCCCGCCCCGCGTCTCGGGTCCACCGAGCCGGTGCGCGCCAGGGCGAAACCTCACCTGAGCCTTTGTTGGGGGCCGGCCTGGAGGCAGTCCAGCCCCCGGAGGGGTGCGTGGCCTCAGCGGCCTCCCGGGCCGAAACTGGCCGGCCCGCGCCCGCGGCCACCCCGCGCTGCGGTCGGGGGGCTCACCCTCCCGCGCCCCCTCCCCCGCCGTGCGCGCCCACAGGCCCGTGTCAGGGGGCCCGGGCAGGTGTCTCTTCGCTCCTGGGCTGGAGGCGCTGACCTTTCAGTCTCAGCTGTTGTTTGGGGTGGGGGACTCCCCTTTTCAAATGGGACATAATGAAGCTCAAGCATAAACATGTCCTGCCCCTTTGGAGTGTACTTCTATGGCCTACCCCCCCACCCCTTACTCCCTTCCTTACTCTAGCCTCCACACTGTTCTTGTTCTTTTCGCCCCTGTTTTTGCTTCCCCAATCGTGCTTCCAACCTCACCCCTTCCCTACTTTCCCCTCCACCTACTTATCCACCAACACCCCCTTCGTCCCTTTAGGTAGGGATCATCCTCAGTCATCTTTTTAAGTCGTTTGTATTATCTTAGAAGATTTCACAGGGACAGACACAGAGCCTGTGCCTCCGTCCCTGCGGCCGTGATGGACAGGCCCCGGGTGAGCACAGACTGACTCACCAAACCCTGGCACGCAGGCTGAGGGCCTTCCTTGAAGCAGTCTGAGAGAGGTAACAGGATAAGCCAGAGACTTAGCCTTGCCCAAGGGGTGCTGACCTTGGGGATGTGACAGGCTGGAAACAAGTCAGGGAAGGGGAAGGGGCGATACTGAATGACAGCTTCAAATCAGCTGCTGAAGACCAGGTGGGATGGGCTGGGATGGGGTATTGAACTCTGAGAACACTTGGCTTTGCCAGGTAGTGTGCACCAATGTGTGCCTTGAGGACAGGAGCCAGGATTGTAACATAAAAACCATCAAGTGTCCTCTTCTCTTCTCAGTCCTGCGATGGCCACCATAGACCCATTTCAGATGTTGTAAGCGGAGGCCAGTAGTAGTGAGCCCTGCAGCCATTCTCTGAAGCACCCTACCCCCGGGTCATTCTTTGGGGGTGAACCCTTCACACTCAGGCCAGGAATGTTGAACTGAACAGAGGGGTCCAGGCCAGTCCCTGGAGCACATGGCACCCTACCTTGAGACCCCCTTGCAGCTCTATTCTCTGAGATCAGCTGGTTCCCTAGTGCTGCAGGAGACGCTGAGTTGCTGCTCTGTGGCCAGGGGTCGTATCCCCCCCCCCCCAGGGGAAGCTACTGGCTCTCTGTGGGGTGTGCTACTGGCTCTCTGTGGGGTGTGCTACTGGCTCTCTGTGGGATGTGCTACTCTTGGACAGAGTAGAGGTCAGAGAGTGTTGCCTCACAGTGATTTCAGCCTTTACTCCCCACACTTGAGGCCTTGGGAGCTGCAGGCCCAAGGTTCCAGGAAGGACAGGTCTGGGCAGTGAGCTGTCCATTTAAAAATAATAATAATTATTATTATATATGTACTTATTGAGGAGAGAGAACCAGAGCATCACTCTGGCATATATGATGTCAGGGATTGAATTTGGAACACTTAAGAGCCTAATACCTTTTCCACTGGGCCACCTGTCTGCATCCTGTTTTCTGGTCTGTTTTCTACCCCCCAAGAAAGCCACGGTCAGGTGCCCAGACAGCTCTGCTGAAGGGTCTGGTAGCAGAGTGCTTGGCCACCCATGCCAAGGGTCTGCATGCCTCTTACACCACCGTCAGGAGCAGTGGGGGTGCCTGGCCTGCAGGGAGGACAGCAGACTTGAGCACAGGAGCTCACAGGCAGGAAGTCACCACCCCCGCAAAGTGAGCTCTGGGGGAACTGGAAGTGTCTGTGGCCTCCTCTATGGCAGAGTTGAGGGGGTGGAATTCCCCAGACCCATGTGATGTAGGGGACGGCCCTGGGCCCCAGGCGCACAGCCTCCACTGAGGGGCCACCCTGCACCTCCCAGGTCACCGTCATCTCCAGACACTCAGACTGGGGACACAATGTCACCTGATACTTAATAGAAACAGCATGTTCTGCCTTGGAGGCAGGGGTCTTGTCCCGGCTCTGCAAGGGAGTGAGTGTACTTGGAATTCGAGAAAGACTAGCTCCTGCCCTGGACTCTGACCCTGAACTCCTGTCCTTTGCCTCTGTGACAGTGGAGTGGGCTCAGCCAACACAACTGTTTTCTTTTTTCTTTTTTTTTTGGGGGGGGGATAGTGGAGCAGGGTTATCACAAGACATTTCTGGAGAGAGTTGGTGGGCCTAGTGACTTGCTAACTAAAATTTGAGACTATTACAGAGCCACATGCAGTTGTAAGGAGTCACACAGAGTAGCCTTTGCATGGCCTGCCCAGTGGTCACATCTTTTTATTATTATTATCTTTATTTATTGGATAGAGACAGTCAGAAATCAAGAGGGAGGAGGGTGATAGAGAAAGAGAGAGACTCCTGCAGCCCTGCTTCACCACTCGTAAAGCTTTCCCTCTGCAGGTGGGGACCAGGGGCTCAAACCTGGGTCCTTGTGCATTGTAATACATGCACTCAGCAAAGTACGCCACCACCCGGGTCCCTTATCTTTTTTTTTAATTGTTTTTTTTTACAGACTTTTTTTTAACTTGCTTTTTTCCCCTCTTGTTGCCCTTGTTTTATTTTATTTAATTTCTTTTTTATTTATTTATTTTCTTTTTTGTTGCCCTTGTATTTTTATTGTTGTTGTAGTTACTACTGTTGTAGTTATTGATATCGTTGTTAGATAGGACAGAGAGAAATGGAGGGGGGGAGACAGAGGGGGAGAGAAAGACAGACACCTGCAGACTTGCTTCACCGCTTGTGAAACTACTCCCCTGCAGGTGGGGAGCCGGGGGCTCGAACCTGGATCCTTAAGCTGGTCCTTGCGCTTTGCACCTAACCTGCTGTGCTACTGCCCAACCCCCCAGTGGTCACATCTTACAGAAACACCACAGCGCCCCATGCAGGAGACTACAGCAACAGATGCAGACAGCACCAGCTCTCTCAGAGCATCCCCACGTCCCTCCTGGCGAGCACTGCTCTGTTCTCCATGTACATAAGTTCATTGTTTCCGGGACATTATGTAAAGGGACACGTACGCTGTGTGGCCATTGGAGACTGGCTTTTTCCACCTGACATAATTCTCCCTTGGTTCCCGCGCTTGGCTCTTTTTATGCCTTTGGGCTGTGGATGTACCACAGGTAGTTAACTTCACTGTTGAAGGACATCTGGGTTTGTATTCTTTGGTTACTCGGAACTGAGCAGCTGTGAACACTGTCCAGGTTTTTGCATGAACAGAGATGCATGTTGATTGAAGGTGAATGTTCAGGCATGTGACTGCTGGATTGTATGGTGGCTGAGTGCAGTTTGGTGAGAGACTGCTTGACTTTTCTGGAGTGGCTGTACCATTCCACGTTTCCACCAGCATGTGTGAGAGGGCCTTTCTCCCTGCCAGCAGTTGGTGGTGGCACTATCTTTCATCGTAGCCTTTCTGATACTTGACACATTCAAACTGCTCGCTTGATGTGGCTTATATTTGCAGCTCTCTGCTGGCCAGCATATATTTATCATCCACATGGCCTCTTCAGTGAGATATTCCTTCATGTCTTTTGCTCATTCTCTAAAGATTGATTTACTCATGGGAGAGAAAAAGACAATACCAGAGTATCGCTCTGGCACATGAGATGCTGGGGATTGAGCTCCAGACCTCACGGTTGAGGGTCTACTGTTTTATCCACCCTGCCACCTCCTGTTTTCTTTCTTTCTCGTTTTCATTTTCTTTTTTCTTTTTTTTCTTTTTCTTTTAAACCAGAGCACTGAGCAGCTCTGGCTTTTTGGTGGTACAAGGGAATAGTACCTGGGATTTCAGAGTCTCAGGCATGAGAGCCTCTTTGCATATCCATTATGCTGTCTACCCCTGCCCTTTATTTTCTTTATGTATTTATATGTAGACAGCCAGATATCAAGAGGGAATGGCTGTGGGTGGGGAGAGACACCTGCAACACTGCTTCACCACTCGCAAAGCTTTCCCCCTGCAGGTGGGGACCAGGAGCTCGAACCCTAGCCCTTGAGTACTGTAACACGTGCACTCAGTCAGGTATGCCACCACTGGCCCCGCCACTTCCTGTTTTCTACTTGACTTTTCCAATTAGATTTTCTCTCTTTTTTATCATAATTTTCTTTAAAAAACTTTTTTATTATATTTATTATTTTAATATTTTTAATATTTATTCCCTTTTATTGCCCTTGTTGTTTTATTATTATTTTTTAAGTATTTATTTATTCCCTTTTATTTGCATAGTTGTTTTATTTATTTATTTATTTATTTATTCCCTTTATTGCCCTAGTTGTTTTCTTGTTGTAGTTATTATTGTTGTCGTCATTGTTGGATAGGACAGAGAGAAATGGAGAGAGGAGGGGAAGACAGAGGGGGAGAGAAAGATAGACACCTGCAGACCTGCTTCACCACTTGTAAAGTGACCCCCCCCTTGCAGGTGGGGAGTCAGGGGCTCAAACCAGGATCCTTACACCAGTCCTTGAGCTTTGCACCACTTGCACTTAACACATTGCGCTACCGCCCGGCTCCCGCCCTTGTTTTAATCTTTATTATTTTTTATATCTCTTGTTGCCCTTGTTTTTATATTTATTTTTTATATTTATTGATTTTCCCTTTTTGTTGCCCTTGTTTTTATTGTTGTTGTAGTTATTGTTGTTATTGATGTCATTGTTGTTAGATAGGACAGAGAGAAATGGAGAGAGGAGGGGAAGACAGAGGGAGAGAGAAAGACACCTGCAGACCTGTTTCACCACCTGTGAAGCAACTCCCCTGCAGGTGGGGAGCCGGGGTCTCGAACTGGGATCCTTGGGCTTGGCACCATGTGTGCTTAACCTGCTGCACTACTCTCCGACTCCCTCTTTATTATTATTTTTTTTTTATGGACACAGCCAGAATCGAGGGAGAAAGGGGAGATAGGTGGTTCGGGAAGTGGTGCAGTGATAAAGCTTTGGACTCTCAAGCATGAGGTCCTTAGTTTGATCCCCGGCAGCACATGTGCCAGAGTGATGTCTGGTTCTTTCTCTCTCCTCCTATCTTTCACATAAATAAAATGTTTTAAAAAGGGGGGGAGATAGAGAGGGAAAGAAACAGAGATACCTGCAGCCCTGCTTCACCACTCACTAAGCTTTACCCCTGCAGGTGGGGACCAAGGGCTCAAACACTGCTCCTTACACACTGTATCATGTGCGCTCAACCAGGTGCGCCACTACCCAACCCCTAATAATAATTTTTTAACTTATTTTATCTTAATGAAAGAGATACAGAGAGATACCAGAGCACTACGTAGTTCTAACTGATGGTAATACTGGGGCTTGAACCTAGGACCTCAGAACCTCAAAACCTCAGGCCTGAGAGTCTTTTGCAGAACCATTATGCTTTCTTACCAGGTCAGGTTTTTTTTTTGTTGTTGTTTGTTTTTTTACCAGAGCACTAATCTGGTCTGATGTTGGTGTGGGGACTGAACCCGGGCTTTGGAGCCTCAGGCATGAGAGTCTCTGCATAACTATTATGCTATCTGCCTCCCCCCCCACCCCACCCCCACACACACACGTGTGCTCAGCCAGGTGTATCACCACCCAGCTCCACTTTCCACTTCTCTGCCATGGCTTGAGCCCTGCTGACCTTAGTGGCCTCAGGGAAGGATCAGTACACGGCACCAGGCCAGCACACTCAAAATGCAGAGTGCCCCTCACCCCCATCCAGGCCTCCTCAGGCCTCCCCTGAGAACCAGAACCACTGCCTCTAGGGCTATGCCAGGCAGAGATGGGCATAGCGGGGGCCCTAGCGACCTCTGGCCCTATGAAAGCCTTGCTGGAGGAAGTGTCAAGGGCCCAGATGGCTGGCGGGATGGCCGGTCCCTTCCTCTTCTGGGAGTGTAAGTGGGAAAGGGAGCCACACTGCCATGTCTGTGGGCACCTGCTGGGCTGCTGCCCATGGTACTGTGTGTGGTCAGTGCCCCACCCAGGGGATGCTATGCCTGCTTAGCTCCCCACACACTAAGCCCCAGGTAGAGACCTATCCTTCTTCCCTGGGGAGGGGCCCTCTGCCAGGCCCCCCCACTTGCCAGCAGGCACCCTTCATGCTCTGCCCCAAAGCCCCCTCAGGGTGAGCAGGCTTCTTGCAGTTGGAGGAGCTGGGGCTGTGTCCTGGCCTTCTGGGAGATCCAGGCCTCAGCCTATGTAGGGGAGCTGTGGTGCATGGAGGAAAAATTTGGGGTCAGAAAGCCCAATTCCTCACTGGCAGGACCCAGTTCTACCAGGGACTGATGCCACGAGCCCTTTGGGTTTGAGCCAGGAAGGCAAGGCTTATATGGGGCTTCCTCCACTCTGTACCTCCTGACAGGGACCCCAGCTATGTCTCCATTCCAGGTCTTCTTTCTCCCGTCCGAGATAGCAGAGCAGCCCAGCCCCACGGAAGCACGTTCCCACTCATCTCAGGCCCGGCCTTCAGGCTGCTCAGAAGCCAATGAACCCCATGAACCCCATGAAACCTGCCCTGCCCCCTGCACCACACAGGTGAGTTGGGGCTCCTGCCCTTCCATTCCCATCTGGCAGGGTTTTGGCACCTGTGCCCCTCATCCCCACCCCAGCTCCTGGGGGCCTGACCTACATCCCTTCCCACAGTGATGGTCCATTTGCTTATGAGGTGTTGCCTTGGCAGCAGAGTGCCACCCAGCCTGCAGGCTCGCTGTCTGTGGTCACAACCGTGTGGGGAGTTGGCAACGCAGCACAGAGCCAGGTGAGCGCACCCATGCCCTGGCTTCACAAGGCCTCTCCAGCCCAGGGGCTATGGTGGAAGGGTTCTTCTCCTGCACACAAACCTCCCCTCCTCCCTCACCCCCTATCCTCCCCAACCAATCTCAACCATCTCAGGGCTTATTTCGGTGACTTGTTTCCTTACAGGTTTTGGGGAACCCCATGGGCCCTGCAGGGAGCCCCCCAGGTGGCTCTATGATGCCTGGCATGGCGGGGGGCAGCTCAGCCCTGAGCTCCCCACAGTGTCTGGGGCAGCAAGCCTTCGGTGAGGGAGGTACTGCCAAGGGCTACGTGCAGCAGGGCGTGTATGGCCGTGGCAGCTACCCCGGGGGCCCTGGCTTCTCCACGGGGTAAGTAGGACTCCCAGGACCCTCCCAGAACTGTGAGGCCCGGGTTCTCACTGGCTCCTGAGTGAAGGGGGCCCCCAGTAGTGCTGTGGGTGGGCCCAGGCCTGGAGTAATAGGCAGGGAAGCTTCTGAGTGGTGCCTCCGCTTGTCTTGACAGGTATGCAGGGGGACCGGGAGGCCCGGGGGGCCTGGGCCTCCCTTCCCACGCTGCTCGCCCCTCCACTGATTTCACTCAGGCAGCGGCAGCAGCTGCTGTGGCTGCTGCCGCTGCCGCCACCGCTACGGCCACTGCCACGGCCACTGTGGCTGCCCTGCAGGAGAAGCAGAGCCAGGAGCTGAGCCAGTACGGAGCGGTAAGGCCCCTGGAGTCCGGGCAGATGGGAGTCAGGGGAAGAGCCAGCAGAAGGGTGGGCAGGGCAGAGGTGAAGAGTTAAGGAGAGGCTCCCGGGACCCTATACCTCAAGGTGAGAGCCCTCCCTCACCCCCGTTCTCCTTTCCCTTCCAGATGGGGGCCGGACAGACTTTCAGCAGCCCGTTCCTGCAGCACGGGGGTCCCCGCGGGCCTAGCTGTCCCAGTGGCATGAACTCTACAAGCATGGGAGGGCTGATGGGTCCCTCGGGCATGAACACCATGGGCATGAATTCTACCAGGGCAGCAGGCCTGGCCCCTCTGTATGCTGGGCAGCGACTGCCCCAGCATGGGTACCCTGGGCCCCCCCAGGCCCAGCCGATGCCCCGACAAGGGGTCAAGAGGACCTACTCCGGTGAGGTGGGTGTCCAGGCCCAAAACCTTGGGGGGAGGCACTGCTGTCCCACCCCTCGGCCCCTGCTCACCCCTCCACCCTTGTGCTGCTTCCCTGCCCAGGTGTATCCGGCCCAGCAGTATCTCCCGGGAGGCCAGTATGTGCCCAGTCCAGGGCAGCCCACAGCTGCCTCCACCTACCCTGGTCACAGGCTGCCGCTGCAGCAGGGCATGGGCCAACCCCTGTCCACTGCAGGCCCTGCAGGACTGCACTACAAGGTACGCCTGTTCCCCAGGCCACGGGCCTCAGGTGGACCCACAGGTGCTGAGAATGCCCACACAGCTAGGAACTCACACTGCCTGGCACCAGAGCAGCTATGGTGGGGAAGGTGGCAGGGGACAGAGTCTGGACCCAAAAGAGCTATGGGCAGGTCTCATCTGACTAGTCCGGGTAAATTGAGCAATTGGTACCCGCTCTCTGTAGATAATCAGGAAACTCAAAACATGGTTAAGGAAGGAAGTAAAGACTAACACCTGTGTGTGTCCAGGGCTTCTCTGTCCAGACCCAGGCTGAGAGTGGGCTGAGCCCCAGGCACACACATCTTCTTTGCCGCAGAGCAGCTCAACAGACAGGGCACTGACTTAAATGAAGGGGTGGAGGGTAGGGACAGCTGGGTGGATGTGTGGAGAAGGTGCGTACAGCCAGGCCCCCTGGGGCTGCCCCTGCCTGTCTGCAGCTGACCTTTCCCAGTGGGGGCTCTGGGAACA
This sequence comes from Erinaceus europaeus, assembly GCF_950295315.1. Lineage (NCBI taxonomy): Eukaryota > Metazoa > Chordata > Mammalia > Eulipotyphla > Erinaceidae > Erinaceus > Erinaceus europaeus. The sequence goes on along the minus strand of NC_080175.1, from coordinate 42,187,890 downwards.
AGTCCTCCCTCCCCACCATCGTCCTGCCTTGACTGTGTGCTCGACCCCACAGCCCACTCGTTCCATCCCTGGCTACCCCAGCTCCCCACTGCCGGGGAGCCCCACGCCGCCCATGACCCCCAGCAGCAGCATCCCCTACATGTCCAGCAGCCAGGAAGTCAAGTCTCCCTTCCTGCCTGACCTCAAGCCCAGCGTGGGTGCCTTGCACCCTTCACCTCCTGGTGAGTGCTGTCTGTTCTCAGGGTGGGTGGGGACTGCAGGGATGGGCCTGCTCCTGAGGCTCTCCCCACAGGCCTCCGCAAAGTGGTGTGAGGGTGTGGGTCTCCTGGGAAGGTAGATCACAGTGCATATAAAATCTTGGGGATGGGCTGGGGGGGTGTTAGTCACAAGATGATGATGATGATGATGATTACTATTGGATAGAGACAGAAATTGAGAGAGCTGGGAGTGAGACAGAGAGACACCTGCAGTCTGACTTTACCCCTTGTGAAGCTTTCCCCCTGCAGGTGGGGACCAGGGGCTTGAACCCAGGTCCTTGCACACTATAATGTGTGTGCTTTTGCATAACTATTATACTATCTACCCTTTTAAGAATTTTTTTAATCTTTATTTGTTGGATAGAGATAGCCAGAAGGGGGAGACAGGGAGGGAGAGATAGAAAGACACCTATAGTCCTGCTTCACCGTTCACAAAGCTTTCCCTCTGCAGGTGGGGACTGGGGGCTCAAACCCAGGTCCTTACGCATCGCATTGTAGTATGTGTGCTCAACAAGGTGCGACACCACCCAGCCCCACAAGATTTTGTATAGACTGTGGAGAGCTGGGCGGCAGTAGATAGCATAATGGTTATGCAGAGATTCTTTTTTCTTAAAACAATTTCTTTTTTTTTAAGATTTTATTTATTTATGAGAAAGACAGGAAGAGAGAGAAAGAACCAGACATCACTCTGGCACATGTGCTGCAGGGGATTGAATTAAGGACCTCATGCTTGAGAGTCCAAAGCTTTATCACTGTGCCACCTCCCGGACCATGCAAAGAGATTCTTATGCCCCTTGGGCTTCAAAGTCCCAAGTTCAAAACCCCCCACACATACCACCATAAGCTAGAGTTGAGCAATGCTCTGGAAAAAAATTAAAAACAAAAAATAAAATAAAATAAAAATGGAATATGAAGAGCTTTCGGAACTCCCTAGTTCTAGAGAGATAGCACAGTGGGAATTCATGGAGTTTATGGGTGAAAGAGGTCCCAGGTGGGATGCCAGAGCTGACTGGTGGCCTGGTCCCCCCCAAAAAAAAAACAAAAAAAAAACACCTTGGTATACTGTACTGAAGTTGAGGGGGTGAGGAGTTCAGATCCTGGTGCATAGTCAGAGGAGAACCTAGTCTGAGGGATACTGTTTTTGCAGAAAACTGAAAAATTTTACACAAGTACCAGTAACAATAACTATAAACCATTAATCCCTCCAATTAAAAAAAACAGAATGGGGATACAGCATAATGGTTATGCAAAGAGACTCTCATGCCTCGGGGGCTCTTAAGTCCCAGGTTCAATCCCCCACACCACCATAAGCCAGAGCTAAGCAGTGCTCTGGTGGGGGGGGGGGACAGATTGGGGGCCAGGCAGTGATACACCTGGTGGAACACATGATAACATGCACCAGGACCTGGGTTCAAGACCCCAGTCCCTATCTACAGGGGCAGCTTCACAATGAATGAAGCAGTGTTGCAGGCATCTCTCTCTTTTTTTGCCTTTAGGGTTCTCACTGGGGTTCGGTGCCTGCATTACAAATCCACTGTTCCTGGCAGCCATTTTTTTGATAGGACAGAGAAAAATTGAAAGGGATGGGGAAGATAGAGAGGAAAAGAGAAAGACACCTGCAGACCTGCTTCACCACTTTTGAGGCATCCCCCCCCACAGGTGGGGAGATGGGGACTTGAACCAGGATCATTACGTGGGTCCTTGTGCTTCATACTATGTGCCCTTAACCTGGTGAGCCACCACAAGGGCCCCTTTTCTCCAATTCTCTTATCTTCTCTTCCTATCTCTTTCTTCCCACTCACTCACTCAATTTCTGTCTATAGAAACACACACACACACACACACACACACACACACTGAAAGCACCAGAGGCTCATTTTTGTTGTTTTATTATTACTTTTTATTAGAAAGAAGCAGAGCACCACTCTGGCACATGTGATGCCAGGGATCAAACTCAGGACCTCATACCTTATAATCCAACACCTTACCCACTACGTCACCTTCCTTCAGGGTGGAGGGCCATGTTCTCCTGGCCTAATGCAGGGACACTGACTGAGCAACTGAGACAGAACAGTCGGAACAGCAGGACAGGAAGCTGCTGTCACCACTGGAGGTGACAGCTAAGTGCAGTGTCCCAAGAGATGCCACCCAAACCTCAGCCCTAGGGGGTGGCTGTGCAGCCCAGGGGTCTTCAGGGCATGGTCTGGAGCCGGCAGCCAGCTCACCAGGTGTGGCCTGCTCCCAGGCAGCGGCCCCTGTGACGAGCTGCGTCTGACCTTCCCCGTGCGGGACGGGGTGGTCCTGGAGCCCTTCCGTCTGCAGCACAACCTGGCTGTGAGCAACCACGCCTTCCAGCTCCGAGATTCCGTCTACAAGACCCTGATGCTAAGGTGAGCGCCCCCACCCTGGCACCCCAGCCACCCTGCCACCGCCACTCCTCAGTGTCCTTCCCCACCTTGCAGGCCTGACCTGGAGCTGCAGTTCAAGTGCTACCATCACGAGGATCGGCAAATGAACACCAACTGGCCAGCCTCCGTGCAGGTCAGCGTCAACGCCACGCCCCTCACCATCGAACGCGGCGACAACAAGACCTCCCACAAACCCCTGTACCTGAAGCATGTGTGCCAGCCGGGCCGCAACACCATCCAGATCACCGTCACAGCCTGCTGCTGTGTGAGTGCCCCTGCCTCCCTGCCAGGTGGCTGTGCCCTGGCATCTCAGTGCTAGGCTGGCCTCTTGGGGGAGGCTGAAGCTGCCCCAAGTCCCCAGCCAGCCCTGAGTCCTCATGACAACAAAGTCTGAGGATCTAGGTGGTGGTCAGATAGCAGCCTCACCAGCTGGGGTGCCAAGGAGCCTAGGGGAGCCCACATCCTGTGGGCTCAAGAGGTCTGGGTTCTGCCACCAAGCAGGGCATGTGAGCTGTGTGCGTGTTGGCAGGGGCTGTGGGTGGGCCACTGGCTACAGGTTGCGCACAGAACTTGGCTGAGCAAGGTGATCTGTGTGGGCCACTGGGCCCCCAGCCTCAACCCTGACAACCTCCCCCTTGCAGTCCCACCTCTTCGTGCTGCAGCTGGTACACCGGCCCTCTGTCCGCTCGGTGCTGCAGGGCCTCCTCAAGAAGCGGCTCCTGCCCGCAGAACACTGCATCACCAAGAGTGAGTGGCCTCCGCATCAGGACCACACAGGCCCTGGGGCCAGAGGCTGGTATGGGGGGCTGCAGCCCCCATACGCAAGTCCTTCCCTGTATCGCCCCCAGTAAAGCGGAACTTCAGCAGTGGTACAATCCCTGGCACCCCTGGGCCCAACGGAGAGGATGGGGTGGAGCAGACGGCCATCAAGGTGTCCCTGAAGTGCCCCATCACCTTCCGAAGGATTCAGCTCCCTGCCCGAGGCCACGACTGCCGCCACATCCAGGTGGGCAGGCACCAGCACTGAGTGTCCGAAAACTCAAACTCTGACCACCTAGGCTGGCAGGCTGGCAGTCGGCGGCAGGTGACCTGTGTCCCTGCCCTATCCCTGCAGACTTAGCCATCATCTCTCCAGAGTATAAGAAGCCTGGTGTTCTGTACCCAGGGCTGTGGTTTTAAAAGGTGTGGAAAACTTGGGGTAGAATGACACAGTGGTTTCTGCCTCTGCAAGAAAATACTCTGACATCTGGGGAGATAACATAGTAGTCATGCCAAAGGCTTTATTTTTATTTTAAATGTTTACTTATTTACTTATTTTGGTTAGAGAAATTAAGAGGGAAAGGGGAGAGAGAGGGAAAGAGATACCTGCAACACTGTTGCACTACACATGAAGCTTTCATCTTGCAGGTGGGGAGGAGGGGTTTGAACCTGGGTACTTGTACATAATAACATACACTCAATCAGGTGTGCTATTGCCTGACCCCAAATCTTTTTTTTTTGACCCCAAATCTTTTACACACACACACACACTCACACGAATGCACACCACAGCCTGCTCATCTCTGGCTGATTTTGGTGCTGGAAATTGAGCCTGGGACCTCAGAACTTCAGGTATGAAAATCTTCTGCAAAACCATTATGCTGTCTCCTTAGGGCCACCTGCCCTCTACTTTCTTTTTTTTTATTAATTTATTAATGAGAGAGGAAAAGAGAGAAACAGAACCAGACATCACCTGGTACATGTACTTGGTAGGTAATGAACTCTAGGGACCTCATGCTTGAGAGTCCAATGCTTTATCCACTGTGCCACCTCCCAGGCTGAGTCCCCTACAAATACGTATGCAGTGCGTCCCTCCCCTTCTCGGTCACCTGAATATGTATGTGAGAAGAGGCACGTGGGGTTACGGGGCTCCCCTGGCTGCCATCAGTCCCCAAGCCTGAACGTGGGTGATCACCCTGCTCCCTCTGAGACTTGTTATCTTCCTGGCTCTCCACAGTGCTTTGACCTGGAGTCCTACCTGCAGCTCAACTGTGAGCGGGGGACCTGGAGGTGCCCTGTGTGCAAGTGAGTGTCCCCGAGACAGTCCCTGAGGCCAGTGCAGGGCTCCAGGATGGAAATGTGGGGGGACACTACCACAGAGGCTGTCCTGGGCAGTTCCTTCCCACAGCCTCAAGGGTGGCACTGGAGAGAACAGAGCACAGATCAGATGGCACTGAGCTCCCAGTGTCACATGTAGGTGGGGAGAATAGGGCTGGTGCCCAGGCCTGAGCTGTGTCTGCTTTGTCCTCCGCAGCAAGACAGCACTGCTGGAGGGCCTGGAGGTAGACCAGTACATGCTGGGCATCCTGATTTACATCCAGAAGTACGTCTCCTGCCACCTTGAATAGTCAGCAGAAGGCAGGGGGGACAGGCCTACAGACCTGCCTGCAGCCCGGGGTGCACACATGGCCTGGGGGCCTTGAGACATGGAGGGGCTGCTGGGAGAGGTGCTGGGTGGGCAGAGACCAGCCTGTGTGTGTGTGTGTGTGTGTGTGTGTGTGTGTGTGTGCGCGCACATCCCCCAACAGCTCTGACTACGAGGAGATCACCATCGACCCCACATGCAGCTGGAGGCCAGTGCCCATCAAGCCCGACCTGCACATCAAGGAGGAGCCGGACGGGCCGGTGCTGAAGCGCTGCCGCACCGTGAGCCCTGCACACGTGCTCATGCCCAGCGTGATGGAGATGATCGCCGCCCTGGGCCCTGGGGCCACCCCTTTCACCCCCCTGCCAGCCCCCGCGGCCCCAGCTGGCGACTATCCCAGCCAGGGTGAGGACAGCAGAGCCAGCCCAGGCCTTGTCTACCCATGCGTGTCACCTGAGGAGCCAGGGGTCGGCTGGGCACATGATGGAGATGGAAGTCCCTTGAGGGCCACCTGACATTTCTGTGGCTGGGCCCTGAATTAGGGGGGTGAGGAGGGCCCAGACCGCTCACTTCCTCCCAGCCTTCACTGTTGTGATCCCATTCAACCTGACAGTGAGAAAGAGCCCCGTGCATGCATCCACCAGGCTGCCCTGGCTTCTCTCTTGGCCCTCACTCAGGACCCGGCTCTCCTCCTCCCTCAGGTGCCTCCTTCCTGGGACCTGGGGCCTTTCCCGAATCCTTCCTGTCTACTTTGCCCAGCACACCCACCCTCCCTGAGTTCACCCCGGGGCCACCCCCCATCTCCTATCAGTCCGACATTCCCAGCAGCCTCTTGACACCAGACAAGTCTGCCGCCTGCATCCCAGGCCAGGTGAGTGCTCCGCCAGGAGACCTCCTCACCCTCGGGGGACTCTAGAACCATTTGGCCAGCTTCTGCTCCCCTTCCTTCTGCAGATGGCACCAGCGGGTCACCTGGACCCAGCCCACAACCCCGGGCCACCGGGGATGCACACCTCCAACCTGGGTGGCCCCGCAGCACCCCAGCTCCACCATCCAAACCCCCCTGCAGCAGCCCGGGCACCCCTGGGCCAAGTGAGCTCAGGTCCTGCAGGCGAGCTGGCTTTCAACCCCACCAGCAGTGTGATGGGGCCCCCCATGGCTGGTGGTGGGGAGGCCCCAGAACCTACCCTGGATGTGAGTACCTGACCCACTCTGGGAGTGCTGGGCTGGGCTGGGGGTGATGGGGAGACCTCTGCAGGAGCCTTCAGCCTCAGAAGGGAACACAGATACCTCCATGACTTCAGGCCAAGACCTGTCAGGTGACATCAGCCCTTGTGGTGACAAGTGCTGGGTGGCAGGCTGTGTCCAGCACCTGGCCCTGAGGATGCCATGAGGGGCTGGCAGAGCCCCTAAAAAAACTGGCCATGATGGTGGTGGCACCAACCCTCAGCCACCTGGCCCACCAGTGGCTCATGAGCCAGAGCCAGTGCCTAGGGGACAGGTGACTGTCCTACCATGATAAAGGAAACCCACCCCGCGGGTACCCCATAAGGAAAAACTAGAGCACCTTAAGCCATAAAAGCTAAGGGACTTGGAGGCACGGAGATGGCTCTCCCTTTCCCGTGCAAGAGGACCTGCTTTCAGGCCCCTGGTCACCACATGGGAACACCATGCAAAGGAGAAGCTTCTCCAGTGGCGGAGCATTGCTGTAGTGTCCCCCTCTCTGCCGTTCACCCTTCTGCAAAAATCCTCTCTTCCTCCTCCCCCTCCTCCCCCCTCCTCTGCTGGGAGCGGTGCAAATGAGCAGGCACAAAGCCCCCAATGGAGAAAAAAGTCTCAGGGCCTCCTGCGCTTGCCGGGTTCTCCCTGGGATCGCTCCCAGGCTCCTGTGAGGCTGCCTGGGGTGGACACTGGACAGCCAGTTCTTGTTGGACATCTAACCGCAAGTGACTCCTTTGGCAGGGTGGGAGAGCCCTCAGTTTCTCTGAGGGGCTGGGATGCCTGGTGGGGTGGGGTGTGGGCACACAACCCTGCAGAGGTAGGGGCCTAGCTGGCATACCTGGGCAGACTGGCCATTGTGAGGCCCAACCGAGCCACTGACAGCTCATCCTTCGTCCTCAGTTGCTCCCAGAACTGACCAACCCTGATGAGCTGCTGTCCTACCTGGGCCCGCCTGACCTACCCACCAGCAGCAACGAAGACCTGCTCTCCTTGTTTGAGAACAACTGACCCAGGCATCCCCGCCCCCCCCCAGGGGCCAGCCCTCCTCATCCCTGCAACCTCCAGCCATGGCCCCACCCCCTGGAAACAACCCTGGCTGGGTAGCCCAGGCAGAGACCCTGACCCCCAACTCACTGCTGAGATGCCCGCCCCTGCTACGTGCCCAACCCCCCAGCGGCCTCATCTTGCCTGCTCCCCCTGGCCGCTTCTACACCCCGTGAGTTGGCTCTGATCCCCACCCAGGTGTGTGTGTTGGGGGGGAGAAGCCTGGCACCCTCCAAGCCCTCGAAGGGCTGCGGGGAGACAAAAGCACAACGGAGTTACTGTCCTGGAAACACAACGCTGGGGTGGGGGGGGGGGGGGGTCTCTGTGCCCCACTCCTTTCTACCCACATTGGGAGGCAGTGCCAAGGCCCTACGTGAACAGCCCCCACGTTTTTAGCCTCCCCCATACACACACTCACTGCCCCGCCCTCTCCCCACACACACACCCAGGGCCAGGCTGGGAGGGGCCACTGCACCCCGGGGAGCTGTCGCGCCCATCTGTATTAAAGGACTCTGGAGGTGGCCACCGCTTGTCCTTGCTCCGCCCCAGCCCGCCAGTGGGGAATTTCCTGGGCTCTGGAATTTTCCAGGCTGACTGCTGCTGCCCAGCTGCCAGGGTGGGTGCAGGCTGGCTGGGAGGCTCCCTGCCCTAGAACTGCCCCTGGGGGAGCCCTGAGTGTCTCCCCTCCCCACCCCAGGTTCCAGGACAGAGCCTGGATTGCTGTCTGCCTCTGCCTTCAACAGCTTTATGGGGGTATACTCCCCTACGGTGGGTCTGGAGAGGGAAGGCTGGGACAGGTCCCAGCCTGCCTTGGGTGGGGTGGGGGTGACATCTGGCAGGATGGTCTGACTAAGCACCAGCTGGTGTGCTTGCTCTGCAAACTGCAAGAAGGAAGGGCTGGGCGGTGAACTAGCTCGCTTAGTTCTTTGCCATATGCACAACCCAGGTTGGAGCCCAGCCCCCACCACCGCAATGAATGAAGATTCCAGGTTGTGGTCCTCTTCACTCTCTGCCTCTGTCTCTAAAACAGGGTGAGGGACTGGGCAGTGGTGCAGGTTACCATATGTGGGTACTCAGGTTCAAGTCTCCACCTAGAGAAGGGAAGTTTCATGAGTGCAGGAGCAAGCTGCACGTGTCTGTCTGTCCCGTTTCTGTTTATCATGATTTTTTTTTAAGATTTTATTTATTTATGAGAAAGATAAGAGGAGAGAGAGAAAGAACCAGACATCACTCTGGCACATGTGCTGCCAGGGATCAAGCTTGGGGACCTCATGCTTGAGAGTCCAAAGCTTTACCACTGCACCACCTCCCAGACCACCATAATTTTTTTTAAAGGCTTGGGGCCAAATCCCTGAAATCCTACCCACTCATGGCAGAATGGATTGGAGACTAGGGCTTAGAGTTAGCAGGATACTCAACCTGAAAGGTGCCTTGCAACCCAGGGTGGAGTAGATGCTGTGGTGTCTACTGTCTTCCAAAAAAATACTGTCTGGGACCGGGCGGTGACACACCCAGTAAAACACACATCGAGCACAGGAATCCAGGTTCAAGAGGGAAACTTCATAAGCAGTGTTGCAAGTGTCTCTATCTCCCTCCCCTCTCAATTTCTTTCTGTCCAATCAAGTAAAATAAAAGGAATGTAATTAAATATCTGCTAATTAATGAGAAAACCAGAGCACCACTCTGGCACGCGGTGCTGGGCCTGGAACTTGGGGCCTCCCACTGGAGACAACCCAGGTCAACTGATGTGATGACACTTTTTGTTATTATTGTATAGAGACAGCCAGAAATGAGAGAAGGAGGAATAGGAGAGAGACGCCTACAGCACTGTTTCAGTACTTGTGAAGCTTTCTCTTTGCAGGTGGAGACCAGTGACTTGAACTGAGTCCTTGCGCATTGTCATATGTGCACTCAACCAGGTGTGCCACCACCCAGCCCTAATGACATTTTTTTCCCCTAAGATTTTAGTTGCAGGCTGGGGAGACAATATAATGGTTCTGCAAAAAGACTTGTGCCTGGGACTCCAAATTCAATCCCCAGAGCCATCATAAGCCAGAGTTTGAACAGTGTTTTGGCCTCCTCCCATCTTTCAATCTGTATCTCATTAAAATAAGTGGTCCGAGACGTGGCGCAGTGGATAAGGTGCTGTACTCTCAAGCATGAGGTATCCTGAGTTCAGTCCCCAGCAGCACATGTACCAGAGTGATTGTTGGTCTGCTTCGCACCCTCAGGCTATCCCGGCAAGTGATGTCTGGTTCTTTCTCCTAACTTTCTCATTAATAAAATCTTTAGGGAGTCGGGCTGTAGCACAGTGGGTTAAGTGCAGGTGGTGCAAAGCACAAGGACCGGCTCAAGGATCCCGGTTCAAGCCCCCAGCTTCCCACCTGGAGGGGAGTTGCTTCACAAGCAGTGAAGCAGGTCTGCAAGTGTCTATCTTTCTCTCCCTCCTCAATCTTTCCCTCTCTCCATTTCTCTCTGTCCTATCCAACAACAGTGACATCAATAACAACAGTAAGACAACAAGGGCAACAAAAGGGAATAAATAAAAAATACTTAATTTTTTTTTTAGTTGCAACTGTAGACTGTTAGTTTTGTATGCCCAAGGTTTTCAGTTCAACCCCCAGTTGGGGCTGGGCAGTGGCTCACCTAGTTAAGTGCTCACATTACAGTTCAATCCCCAGCACAGCATGTACCTGAGTGGTCTAGCTCTTTTTTAGCATATGAAATCAGTATTTTCAAATAGAGATGGAGAATTCAAGAGGGGAGGGCACTTGTGAAGCTGCCTGCAGGTGAGAACCAGGTGCTTGAACCCAGGTCCTTGTGCATTATAACGTGCACTCAACCAGTGCATCACAGCCCAACCCATCCCCTTTCTTTATAATTTACTTGTGAGAGGAGGAGGGAGAAGCAGAGCATCCCTGTCACCTTTGATGCTGGGGATTGAACTCAGGACCTCATGATCAGGGTCTGATCACTTTTTTTTTAATATTTATTTTTTATTTTATTTATTTCCTTTTGTTGCCCTTGCTGTTTTTTTTTGTTGTTGTTGTAGTTATTATTGTTGTCGTTGTTGGATAGGACAGAGAGAAATGGAGAGAGGAGGGGAAGACAGGAGGAGAGAAAGATAGACACCTGCAGACCTGCTTCACTGCCTGTGAAGCGACTCCCCTGCAGGTGGGGAGCCAGGGCTCGAACCGGGATCCTTATGCCGGTCCTTGTGCTTTGCGCCACCTGCGCTTAACCCGCTGCGCTACAGCCCAACTCCCTCTGATCACTTTTTTAAAAACATTTATTTATTCCCTTTTGTTGCCCTTGTTTTGTTGTAGTTATGACTGATGTCGTTGTTGTTGGATAGGACAGAGAGAAATGGAGAGAGGAAGATAGACACCTGCAGACCTGCATCACTGCTTGTGAAGCAACTCCCCTGCAGGTGGGGAGCCAGGGGCTCGAACTGGGATCCTTATGCCGGTCCATGCACTTTGCGCCACCTGCGCTTAACCCGCTGCGCTACCACCCAACTCCCGAGGGTCCAATCACTTTTATCCCCTGTATCACATCCTGAGTTTACAAAGCTCAACAACCTGTTTCCACAGACCATTAAGTACAATGTAAAAGAGTGCCCACACCCCTGCCCTGCTGGATGGGTGAAGAGTCAAGGTGGTGGTGAGGTCCTGAGCCTCAAGGGTGAGAGGAGAAGAGAGGGCTGAGGAGACAGCACAGAGATAATGCAAAATACATTTTTATGACTGAAGCTTTCTGGTCCCAGGTTCACTTCCCAGCACCACTATAAACCAGAGCTTAGTCCTATGGTTTAAAAAAAAAAAATGAAGGGTGCGGGGAGGTTCCACAGATTGTTTCACATATCACAGTATGTATCAGATATTACATAATTTTAACTGAGAAGCCAAGGATACTAAGTCATAGACTCCACCCAACAACACAGCAGGATACACATTACCCCTACTTGGAACCTTTTCCAGGATCACATCTTAAAGTCACAAAACCGGTCTTGAGAAATTAAAGAGATTAGAATCAAAATGCCAGGACTGGGGAGACAGTTTAGTGGTTCTGCAAACAATTCTCATGCCTGAGGTTCTGAGCTCCCAGGTTCAGTCTCCAACACCACCACAAGCCAGAGCTGAGCAGGGCTCTGGTAAATAAATAAATTAATAAATAACCAAAACAGAATCAAAATACTTTCTTGAGAGCCTGGCAGTGGTACACCAGGCTAAGCACACACATTGCCATGCTCGAACCCAGGTTCTAGACCCCACTCCCCACCTGCAGGAGGGATGCTTCATGAGTGAAGCAGTTCTTTCTCCCTCTCTCCCCATCCCTTCTCCATTTCCCTCTGTGCTATTAAAAATTTTTAAAGAAAAAAAAAATGGCCACCGGGCGCAGTGGACTCCTAGTGCTTGCACCAAGCCCCAGTGATAACTCTGGTGGCAATAAAAATTTTTGATACTTCATTTTGTCACAGTGGAGTGAAGCTAGGTTGAAATGGGCAACTGGAGAAGGTGGCCCAGGAGATGGCACAGTGGATTCTCAAGCAGGAGGTCCTGAGTTTCATCCCCAACAGCACATGTACCAGAGCAATGTCTGGTCCTCCCCTACCCCTCTCATTAATAGATAAAATAGTACTGGGGAGTCTGGCGGTAATGCAGCGGGTTATGCACTGGTGGTGCAAAGCGTGTGGACCAGCTTAAGGATCCCAGTTTGAGCCCCCAGCTCCCCACCTGCTTGCTACACAAGCGGTGAAGCAGGTTTGCAGGTGTCTAGCTTTCTCTCCCCCTCTGTCTTCCCCTCCTCTCTTCATTTCTCTGTCCTATCCAATGATGACATCATCATCAACAGTAAAACAACAAGGGCAACAAAGGAATAAGTATTTTTTAAAATAGTACATAAAATATTTTTATTTTAAAAAGGGAAACTGGAGAAGTGGCAAGTATGTGGGATTAAGCAACACCCTTCACAATCCAAGGCTCAAAGAGGAAAGTCAACTGAAATTACAATATATCCTGATATTGGGGGGTGGGCAGCGGCACGGTGGGTTAAGCACACATGGCGCAAAGCACAAAGACTGCTGTAAGGGTCCCGGTTAGAGTCCCGGGCTCCCCACCTGCAGGGGAGTCGCTTCACAGGCGGTGAAGCAGATCTGCAGGTGTCTGTCTTTCTCTCCTCCTCTCTGCCTTCCCCTCCTCTCTCCATTTCTCTCTGTCCTCTCCAACAATGACGACATCAACTACAACAACAATAAAAAGACAACAAGGGCAACAAAAGGGAAGATAAATAAAATTACAAAAAAAAATTCTGAGACAAATGAAATCAAGGGGCAGGTGTAGATAGCATATGGTTATGTAAAAAGACTCTAATGCCTGAGGTACCAAAGTCCTAGGTTCAATCCCCTACACCACCGTAAGAGCCAGAGAGCTGAGTACTGCTCTAGTTAAAAAAAAAAACAAAAAAAGGAGGGGCAGGTGGTGGTGCACCTGGTTGAGTGCATGTATTACAATGCGCAAGGACCCAGGTTCAAGCCCCCGGTCCCCACCTGCAGAGGGAAAGCTTTACGAGTGGTGAAGCAGGGCTGCAGGTGTCTCTGTCTCTCTCCCTCTCTATCAACCCCTCCCTCTTGATTTTTTTATCATTTTATTTTATTTATTATTGGATAGAGACAGAAATTGAGAGGGGAGGGGGAGGGAGGGAGGGAGAGAAACAGAGACACACCTGCAGCCCTGCTTCACCACTTGTGAAGCTTTCCCCCTGCAAGTGGGGACCAGGGATTGAACCTGGGTCCTTGTGCACTGTGATGTGTGCACTTAACCAGGTGCGCCACCACCTGGCCCCCCCTCTTGATTTCTGCCTGTATCTATCCAATAAATAAAGATAATACATTTTAAAAAGGGAGTCAGCCAGTAGTACAGCAGGTTAAGCACAGGTGGTGCAAAGCACAAGGACCAACATAATGATCCAGGTTTGAGCCCCTGGCTCCCCACCTGCAGGGGAGTTGCTTCACAAGCAGTGAAGCAGGTCTACAGGTGTCTATCTTTCTCTCCCCCTCTCTGTCTTCCCCTCCTCTCTTGATTTCTCTGTCCTACCCAACAACGACATCAACAATAATAACTACAACAATAAAACAAGGGCAACGAGGTAATAAATATTTTAAAAAACAGCCAGAACTCACCAGGTTTGAGTGCTAGGTACCACGTGGGAGTGTCATGTTTCTTCTGGTGTCATTGTACCTCCTAGGTGGTTCTAGGGCTCACCTGTACTGACTGCATGGCAAAACATGCTGTACCCAGTAAACTTGATTTTTATTTTTAATTTTTTGTCTCCAGGGTTATTGCTGGGGCTCAGTGCCTGCACTATGAATCCACTGCTCTTGGAGGCTATTTTTTCTCTTTTGTTGCCCTTATTGTTTATTGTTGTTATTATTTTTATTGCTGTCGTTGTTGGATAGGACAGAGAGAAATCAAAAGAGGACGGGAAGAGAAAGATAGACACCTGCAGACCTGCTTCACTGCTTGTGAAGGGGTCCCCCCTGCCCCCCACAGGTAGGGAGCCGGGGCCTCAAACGGATCCTTATGCTTGTCCTGGTGCTTTATGCCATGTGTGTTTAACCCGCTGCGCTACCGCCTGGCCTCCAGTAAACTTTTTATTTAATTTTTTAAATTATCTATTTATTGGATAGAGACAGGCAGAAATCAAGAGGGAAGGGGTGGTAGAGAGGGAAGAGAGACCCCTGCAGCCCTGCTTCACCACTTGGAAAGCTTCCCCCTGCAGGTGGGGACCGGGGGCTTGAACTTGGGTCCTTGAGCACTGTAACATGGGCACTCAACCAGTTGCGCCACCACTCAGCCCCCCAGTAAACTCTTTTTTAAAGATTTTATTTATTCATGAGAAAGAGAAGCAGAGAGAGAGAAAGAACTAGACATCAAGGGGCCAGGTGGTGGTGCCCCTGGTTAAGTGCTTCTTCTTCTTCTAGCGTTTGCCCTTCTTCCGTAGCCAGTCAACAGCGTCAGGTTGAAAGCTGTCAGGAGCTGCTTGTTGCTGGCTTTGAAAGTGACTGGGATCCATGTGGATTCAGTCGGCTAGGAAGGATCGTCAGTTTCTCCAATGAATGGGTACTCACGGGATGCACCACGAGAAGGTCGATCCAGTGCATCCCAAGTGCTTATATTACAGTATTAAAGGCCCAAGTTCAAGTCACTGGTCCCTATCTGCAGAGAGAGAGCTTCATGAGTAAAGGTGAAGCAGGGCTGCAGGTGTCTCTGTCTCCCTCTCTATCTCCACTTCCCCTCTCAATTTTTTCTGTCCATCACTCTGGTACATGTGCTATAGGGGATTGAACTCGGGACCTCATGCTTGAGAGTTAAGTGCTTTATCCATTGCACCACCTCCCACCAAGACCACCCCAGTGACTCAGCCCCTGCTTGCCTTTCTTTTTGTTTTCTTTCTTTTTCTTCCTTTCTTTTGTTAAATATCTATTTATAGAATAGAAGCAGAAGGGAGTCGGGCTGCAGCGCAGCGGGCTAAGCGCAGGTGGCGCAAAGCACAAGGACCGGCATAAGGATCCCGGTTTGAACCCTGGCTCCCCACCTGCGGGGGAGTCGCTTCACAAGCAGTGAAGCAGGTCTGCAGGTGTCTGTCTTTCTCTCCCTCCTCTATCTTTCCCTCTCTCCATTTCTCTCTGTCCTATCCAACAACAATGACATCAATAACAACAGTAAGACAACAAGGGCAACAAAAGGGAATAAATAAATATTAAAAAAAAAAAAAGACTAGAAGCAGAAATCAAGAGGGGAGGAGACAGAGAGCAGCCCTGCTTCTCTGCTTGAGAAGTTTCCCCTTGCAGGTGGGAACCAGGGGCTTACCCCAGATCCTTGCGCATGGTAACACGTACACTAAACTGCACGCACCTCTGCTTGCTTTTAGTTGTGACCATCTTGAGTGTGAGGTGGAACCTCACTATAGTTTTGTTTTGATTTCCCTAATGACTAAAGACATTCAGCACTTCTAAATTTCATTTTAGTTTTTTGATCACCTGGCTTTCATCACTTTGGACTGACTTTTCAGACAGACGCATACACAAGACTCCAGATTTAATTTAAGGGTCTGCTGTTCCTATCTTTTAAGTGCTTGAAAAAAGGGAAATGAAGATTTAAGGGAGTGGTCCAAGAGGTGACAGGGTAGAGAACATGTTGGGTTCTCAGATGAGAGGTCCCGAGTTTACTTCCCAGCAGCGCATGTAACAAAATGTCTGATTCTCTTCCTCTTGCCTCCCACTCTCTCATTAATTAATACAATGTTTTAAAGTTATTCATTAAAGTGGAGGGGGGCTGGAGAGACAGCATAATAGTTATGCAAATAAAGACTCATCCCCCGCACCACCATAAACCAGAGCTGATCTGGTAAAAAAAAAAAAAAAGGACTCTTATGCCCTTATGCCTGAGGCTCTGAGGTCCCAGGTTCAATCCCCCAGCACCACCTTAAGCCAGAGCTGAGCAGTGCTCTGGTGTAAAAAAAAGAAAGAAAAGAGAAAGATTAAGGTTGTATACAATCAATCCTAGAGGGCTGGACTTACAAGCATGAAGTTCTAAGATTGATTCCCAGCATTGCAGGTGACCAGAGTGGTGCTCTGGTTCTCTCTCTCTACCAATAAATAAATATTTGGGGGACCAGGCGGTGGCACATCAGGTTAAGCACACATAGTATGAAGCACAAGGATCCCAGTTAGAGCCCCCGGTTCCCCACCTGTGGGGGGAGGGGATTCACTTCACAAGCAGTGAAGCAGATCTGCAGATCTATCTTTCTCCCTCTGTATCTTCCCCTCACCTCTCAATTTCTGTCTTTTTTTTTTTTTTTTGATAATTTTTTCCCTTTTGTTGCCCTTGTTGTTTAACATTGTTGTGGTTATTGATGTCGTTGTTGTTGGATAGGACAGAGAAATGGAGAGAGGAGGGGAAGACAGAGAGGGAGAGAAAGACAGACACCTATACACCTGCTGCTTCACTGCTTGTGAAGCGACTCCCCTACAGGTGGGGAGCTGGGGGCTCGAACTGGGCTCTTTATGCTGGTCCTTGCACTTTGTACCACATGCGCTTAACCCGCTGCACCACCACCTGACTCCCCTCTGTCTTTTTTTTTTTTTTAATTTAATTAATTTTTTTTTAATTTTATTTATTTATTTATTTTTAACCAGAGCACTGCTCAGCTCTGGCTTATGGTGGTACAGGGGATTGAACCTGGGACTTCAGAGCCTCAGGCATGAGTCTCTTTGCATAACCATTATGCTATCTACCCCCGCCCCCCTCTGTCTTTTTTTAAAAAAAATTTTATGTTTATTTTCCTTGTTGTTGTCCTTGTTTTTTATTATTGTTGTAGTTGATGTTGTTATTGATGTTGTTGTTGTTGGATAGCACAGAGAAATGGAGAGAGGAGGGGAAGACGGGGGAGAGAAAGACACCTATAGACCTCCTTCAACACCTGTCAAGTGACCCCCTGCAGGTGGGGAGCCAGGGGCTCAAACCGGGATCCTTAGTTGGTCCATGCACTTAGCGCCACCTGCGCTTAGCCCACAGTGCTACCGCCCAACTTCCTTTCTGTCTTACGCAAAAGAAAAATGGCCGCAGGAGCAGTGGATTCATAGTTACAGGCACAGAGCCCCAGCAATAACCCTGGAGGGAAATAAATAAATATTTGGAAGGTGGGGGAAACAGCATAATAGTTATGCAAAGAGAAGCCTGAGGCTTCCACATGCCAAGAACAATCACTTGCACCACTATAAGCCAGAGCTGAGCTGTGCTGTGGTGAAAAAAAAGAGGGAGTTGGGCGGTAGCGCAGTGGGTTAAGCGCATGTGGCGCAAAGCACAAGGACCCATCAGGATCCGGGTTCAAGCCCCAGGCTCCTCACCTGCAGGGGAGTCCCTTCACAGGCGGTGAAGCAGGTCTGCAGGTGTTTCTCTGTCTCTCTTCCTCTCTCTCTCCCCCTTCTCTCTCAATTTCTCTCTGTCTCTATCCAATAACAAATAAAGTTTTTAAAAAAGAATTTCTTTAAAAAAAAGAAAAGAATAATAGGACAGGGGTAGATAGCATAATGGTTATGCAAAGAGACTCTCATGCCTGAGGCTCCAAAGTCCCAGGTTCAATCCCTTACACCACCATAAGCCAGAGCTGAGCTATGCTCTGGTGAAAAAAAAAAAAAAGAAAAGAAAAGAAAAAGAGGGGCCGGGTAGTAGCACAGTGGGTTAAGCACATGAGGCACCAAGCGCAAGGACTGGTGTACGGATTCCAGTTTGAGCCCCCGGTTACCCACCTGCAGAGGGTCACTTCATAAGTGGTGAAGCAGGTCTGCAGGTGTCTATTTTTCTCTCCCCTTCTCTATCTTCCCCTCCTCTCTAGATTTCTCTAGCCTATCCAACAACAACGACAGCAATAACAATAGTAACAACAACAATAATACAGAACAAGGGCAACAAAAAGGGAAACACGGCCTCTAGGAGCAGTGGATTCATAGTGCAGGCACTGAGCCCAGCAGTAACCCTGGAGGCAAAAAAAAGAAAAAAAATATTTGGAACTGGGTGGTGGTAAACCTGGCTGACTGTACACATTATAGTGCATAAGGACCTGGGTTCAAGCCCCCAGTCCCCACCTGCAGGGAGGAAGCTTCAAAAGAGGTGAAACAGTGTTGTAGAGGTATCTCTCTCTTCCCCCTTTCTGTCCCCCTTCACTTTCACTTCCTATCTATATGCAAATAAATATATACATAAAGTTATGTTTGTTTAAAATAAACATTTAAAAAAGAAGGCGCTGGGGTAAATAGCATGGCAGTTCTGCAAAAGACTTCAGTGCCTAAGACTCTGAGGCCCCAGGTTCAATTATAAGCACCACCATAAGCCAGAGCTGAGCACGGCTCTTGTAAAATGAAAAATAAATAAATAAATAAATAAAAACCCAGGTGGTGACACAGTGGATAAAGCTTGGAACTCTTTTATTTTAAATATCTTTATTTATTATTATTGGATACAGACAGAGAGAAATTGAGAGGGGAGGGGTAGGGAGAGAGGGAGAGAGACAGAGATAACTGCAGCCCAGTCACCACTTGTGAAGCTTTCCCCCTGCAGGTAGAGGCCAGGGGCTTGAACCTGGGTTCTTGCGCACTATAATCTGTGCACTTTTTTTTTTTAATCCGTGCACTTAACCAGGCGTGCCACAAAGGCCTGGCCCCCAAACCTTGGAACTCTTAAGCATGAAGTCCTGAGTTTGATCCCCAGCATCACAAGTGTAAGGGTGATGCTCTGGTCTATCTCATTAGTAAATTATTTTTATTTTTTTTATTTTTCCTTATTCCCTTTTGTTGCCCTTGTTGTTTTTTTATTGTTGTAGTTATTGTTGTTGTTACTGATATCGTTGTTGTTGGATAGGACAGAGAGAAATGGAGAAAGAAGGGAAAGACAGAGAGGGGGAGAGAAAGATAGACACCTGCAGACCTGCTTCACTGCTTGTGAAGCGACTCCCCTGCAGGTAGGCAGCCAGGGGCTCAAACCGGGATCCTTACGCTGGTCCTTGCGCTTTATGCCACCAGAGCTTGACCTGCTGTGCTACTGCCCGGCTCCCTCTCATTAGTAAATTCTATTTATTTACCACTAGCATTATTGATGGGCCTCAGTGACAGCATGACAACTGCATACCTCCTGGCAGCCATTTTTCTCATTGCTCCCTTTTTCTTTATTATTTGTCTATTCATTGGATAGAGACAGAAATCATGAGGGGAGGGCGAGATAGAGGCAGAGAGAGAAAAAGAGACACCTGCAACACCATTTCACTGTTTATGAAGCTCTCCTCATGCGAGTGGGGACCAGGGACTTGAACCTGGTTACTTGTGCTTGGTAAAATGCCTGTTTTACCAAATATGCCACCACCTAGTCCCCCCCCTTTTTTTTCTTCTAAGAGAAATAGACATCCGTAGCAGTGTTCCACATTCAGTAAGTTTCCCTCCTCCCTCCTGCAGCTGGGATCAGAGTCCTGGACCTTAGTCCTCATGCATGGTATTCTACTGGGTGTGCTGCCACCCAAACCCTCAATAAATAAATCTTCAAAAAGAAGGAAAGGGGGGCTAGGCGGTAGCACACTCGGTTAAGCACACACAGTGTGAGGCACTTCACAAGTAGTGAAGCAGGTCTACAGGTGTTGTTCTTTCCCCCTCTCTGTCTTCCCCTCCTCTCTGGATTTCTCTCTGTCCTAGCCAATAACAACAACAATAATAACAGCAACAACAACAGTGGGGAAAAAGGAAAGATGGCCTCCAGGAGCAGTGGATTCGTAGTGCAGGCACTAGACCCCTAATGATAACCCTGGAGGAAAAAAAAAAATGGAAAGACCTGCACATGAGACAAAGAAGCCAGAGCACCGTGGGGGATCAAATGGGAACCACAGCTATGAAAGTCCAAAGCTCTGTCATTTACGCTATCTTCCCAGGCACAGATTCATGAAAAAAAATTTTTTTTAAGATTTATTAGAGGAGGGGAGAGGAGCATGGAGAGAACATCGTATACAAAAGACTTCATATGAGCCTGAATCGCCAGAGGTTTAATATTTATTGATTTATTCCCTTTTGTTGCCCTTGTTGTTTTATTATTGTAATTATTGTTGTTGTTACTGATGTTGCCATTGTTGGATAGGACAGAGAGAAATGGAGAGAAGAGGGAAAGACAGAGAGGGGGAGAGAAAGACATCTGAAGATCTGCTTCACCACCTGTGAAGCGACCCCTGCAGGTGGGAACCCGGGGGCTCGAACCGGGGTCCTTACACTGGTCCTTGTGCTTTGTGCCATATTCACTTAACCTGCTGAGCTACCGTCTCCCCTCCAGAGGTTTAATTCCCAGACCATTATAAGCCAGAACTAAGCAGTGCTCTGGTGGGGGAAAAAAAAGAAAGAAAGAAAAAAAGGCAGGGGAAATAGCATATTGGTTCTGTAAGAGACTTTCATGCTTGAGATTCTGCCATCTCAGGTTCAGTCTCTACCACCATTGTAAGATATAATATATATATATATATATATATATATATATATATATATATATATATATATATATAACAATTGCAATGAAAGAGATACAGAGAGAAAGACCAGTGTACTGCTCTGATCTGGTCTGGCTTATGATGGTGTTGGGAATTGAACCTGGGACTTCAAAAACTCAGGCATGAAAGGCTTTTGCAGAACCATTATGCTCATCAGCCCTCTGTTTCTATATTTTAAAAAAAATGGGGAGTCGAGGGGAGTCGGGTGTAGCGCAGCGGGTTAAGCGCAGGTGGCGCAAAGCACAAGGACCGGCATAAGGATCCCGGTTCGAACCCCGGCTCCCCACCTGCAGGGAGTCGCTTCACAGGCGGTGAAGCAGGTCTGCAGGTGTCTATCTTTCTCTCCTCCTCTCTTGTCTTCCCCTCCTCTCTCCATTTCTCTCTGTCCTATCCAACAACGACAACAACAATAATAGCTATAACAATAAAACAACAAGGGCAACAAAAGGGAATAAATAAAATAAATATTAAAAAAAAATTTAAAAAAAAATGGGGAGTCGGACAGTAGCACAGCGGGTTAAGCGCATGTGTCACAAAGCGCAAGAACTGGCCTAAGGATCCTCACCTGCAGGGGAATCGCTTCACAGGTTGTGAAGCAGGTCTGCAGGTGTCTTTCTCTCCCCCTCTCTGTCTTCCCCTCCTCTCTCCATCTCTTTCTGCTCTATCCAACAATGATGACATCAATAACAATAATAATAACTATAACAAGGGCAATAAAGGGGAAAAAAGCAAAATTTAAAAAAATAGATGTGGGGTCTAGGTGGTGGTGCACCTGGTTAAGCGCACCTGTTCCAATGTGCAAGGACCCAGGTTCGAGTCCCCAGTCCCCACCTGCAGGGAAAAAACTTCACGAGTGGTGAAGCAGTGCTGCAGGTGTCTCTCTTCCTCTCTATCCCCCACTTGGCTCTTGATTTCTGGCTTTCTCTATCCAATAAATAAAGATAATAAAAAATTAAATATCTTAAGAAAATAAAAATAATAAAAAAAAAGAAAAAGAAAAATTAGATTGTGGGGGTTAAGGAAGTGGTGTGGTAAGAATGACACCAGGCTTGGAAAGATGAGCTTTGAGATCAATCCCTGGAGTCCCATATGCCAGAGTGATGCTCTGGTTCCTGTTCTCTTTCTCCCTATCTTGTGCTAATAAATAAATAAATAAAATCCAGGGCAGGGGTGATGCATGCAAAGAGATGCTCATGCCTGAGCCTCCAAAGTCCCAGGTTCAATTCCCTGGACCACCATAAACCAGAGCCAAGCAATACTGTAAAAAATAAAATCTTTAAAAAACAATTAGATTTCAGGAACCAGGTGGTGGTGTACCTGGTTGAATGCACACGCTACAATGTGCAAGGACCCAGGTTCAAGCCCCCAGACCCCACCTGCAGGGGTAAAGCTTCACGACTGGTGTCTTTGCTGCTCTCTATCTCCCTCTTCCTCTCAGTTTCTCTATCAAATAAATTAAGATACTAAACAATTAAAAAAGTACTGCCAGGTGTCTTTCTCTCACCCTCTGTATCTCCCCCTTCCCTCTCTCAATTTCTGTCTCTTCCAGTGAATAAAATATTTAAAAAGAGTGGTCTATGAGGTGGCACAATGGATAAAGCATTGGACTCTCAAGCATGAGGTCTTGAGTTTGATCCCTGGCAGCACATGTACCAGAGTGATGGCTGGTTCTTTCTCTCCTCTGATCTTTCTTATGAGTAAATAAAATCTTTAAAAAGAAAAAAGGAAAGTAAGGGGAACAGGCAGTGGCACGCCCAGTTATGTGCACATATTACCAAGCACAAGGACCTAGGTTCAAGCCCCCTCTCCCCACTTGCCAGGGGTCCACTTCACAAGCGGTGAAACAGGTCTGCAGCTTTTTTTTTTAGATTTTTGTTTATTAATGAGAAAGGCAAGAGAGGGAGAGAGGAAAAAAAAAGACATCACTGTACATGTTTTGATGGGGCTCAAACACGAGACCTCACATTTTAGAGTCTAACACTTTATCCATTGAGCCACCTCCCAGACCACTGCAGATGTCTCTCTCTCCCTATTATCTTTTTTTTTTCCTCCAAGGTTATTGTTGAGACTCTGTACCTGCTTTATGAATCGACTGCTCCTGGAGGCCATTTTTCCTATTTTGTTGCCCTTGTTGTTGTTATTGTTGTCATTGCTGCTGTTGTTGAATAGGACAGAAAGAAATCAAGAGAGGAAAGGAAGACAGAGAAGGGGGAGAGAAAGACAGACACCTGCAGACCTGTTTCACTGATTGTGAAGCGATCCCCCTGTAGGTGGAGAGCCAGGGGCTCAAACCGGGATCCCTATGCAGGTCCTTACACTTCATGCCATGTGTGCTTAAACCGTTGAGTTACTGCCCAGCCCCCCCCCCCCCATCATCTCTCAATTTCTCTCTGTCCTATCTAATAAAAAAGGAAAGAAAAAGAAAAAAATGGAAAAATTGGCTTCTAGGAGCAGTGGATTCCTAGTGCTAACACTGAGCTCCAGCCATAACCATTGCGACAATAAAAAATAAAGAAAGGTGTTGGTATGCTTCTGGATTCTGCTTGTGAAGCCTTCTGTTTTTATCATCACATTGGGTTTGCTTTGTGTTGCTTGCTATGTATTCTATTTACATAACCACTGTTAACTAAGCACACACACACACACACCCGCCTCCAGGACATCGGTTTAATCCTCACTGGTTCGCGCTTTTTCCTTCTCCCTGTCCCCTATCCTACGTACTTCCTTGTTCCTGACTCTTCTGCCTCAGGAGGGATGCAGGACAGAATTGTGTTGTGATTAGAAGAGATTAGATTGTTGAACCGCATCCCCGCTCGTCAATAAAGAGATACTGCTTCCCAGCTCAGCCATGAGTGCCTGGTCCTCTCCCTCCGGCCCAGGAAGCAAGCAGAACAGAGAGGGGGCCATGTGGTGGTGCACCTGGTTGAGTGCACATGTTACAATATGCAAGAACGCAGGTTCAAGCCCCCAGTCACCACCTGCAGGGGGAAAGCTTCACAAGTGATGAAGCAATGTTGCAGGTGTCTCTCTGTCTCTCTCCCTCTCTATCACCCCTTTCCCTCTAGATTTCTGATAGTCTCTATCCAATAAATAAAGATAATAAAAAATTTTTAAAAATAGAGTCAGGCTGTAGTGCATTGCAAGGACCGGTGGAAGGATCCCAGTTCGAGCTCCTGGCTCGCCACCTGCAGGGAAGTTGCTTCACAGGCGGTGAAGCAGGTATGCAAGTGTCTATCTTCCTCTCCCCCTCTCTGTCTTCCCCTCTTCTCTATTTTTCTCTGTCCTGTCCAACAATGAGAACATCAATAACAACAACAATAATAACTACAACAACAATAAAAAACAACAAGGGCAACAAAAGGGAAACTAAATAAATAAATATAGAGCCTCCAGCTTCCCACCTGCAGGGGAGTCACTTCAGAGGTAGTGAAGCAGGTCTGCTGGTGTCTATATCTCTCTCTCCCTCTCTGTCTTCCCCTCCTCTCTCCATTTCTGTCCTAACAACGACATCAATAACAATAACTACAACAACAACAAAAAACAAGGGCAACAAAAGGGAATATAAATTTAAAAAAGTAAAAAAAAAAAAAAAATGGGGGTCAGGCAGTAGCGCAGTGGGTTAAGCACACGTGGCACAAAGCCCAAGGACCAGCGGAAGGACCCCAGTTCGAGCTCTGGTTCACCACCTGTTGGTCATTACGCTAGCTAGGTCTGCTGCATTGCTTGATGCTGTGGTCTATTTACATAATCGTTGTTTTGCCTGAGACCTGCCCTGCCTGCAGGGCACTGGTTTAATCCCCACTGGTTAGATGGAAGCTTGCCATGTTTGCGCTCTTTCCCCTCTCTCCACCCACTCTCCTACTTATATCCTTTTCCGACCTACCACTTCCGTTTCAGAATATATAAATGCAGATCAATAAAGCCAGCATGGCATTGCGTTCTCGCTCAGTCACAAGAGTTCCTGGTTACTCTCCCGCTGCTGAGTAAGCAGCAGCCTAGGTTGGTTCTGGTCGAATTGGAAGAAACACCCTCAGGCTAGCCCGGCACCCACCTGCAGGGGAGTTTCTTCACAGGCTGTAAAGCAGGTCTGCAGGTGTGTCTGTCTTTCTCTCTCCCTCTCTGTCTTCCCCTCCTCTCTCCATTTCTCTCTGTCCTATAATAATAACCACAACAATGGTAAAACAACCAGGGTAACAAAAGGGAAAAAAATGGCCTCCAGGAGCAGTGGATCCGTAGTGCAGGCATCGAGCCCCAGCAATAACCCTGGGGGCAAAAAATAAAAAATAAACAAAAACAAAAATCAAGGGCAACAAAAAAGGAAAATAACAATAGAAATAAATAAATAAAGGACCCAAGTTCGAGTCCCCACATGGATGTGCCAGAATGATGTTCTGGCACTCTCTCTGTCTCTTTCATTAATTAATAATTATTTTAAAATATTTATTTATGGGAGCCGGGCGGCAGTGCAGCAGGTTAGGAGCAGGTGTTGAGAAGCACAGGACTGGCATAAGGCTCCCGGTTCGAGCCCCCAAGCAGTGAATCAGGTCTGCAGGTGTCTTTCTCTCCCCCTCTCTGTCTTCCCCTCCTCTCTCCATTTCTCTCTGTCCTATCCAACAACGACACATCAATAACAACTGTCAGGCTTAGAAGAGGGAGGAGTAAAAGCACTCCAGGATAGGATAATAGCTCTCGAGGGGATGGGAAGGGGGAGGAGTAAACAAAGTGCTCCAACTATTGCAGGGAATTGACAATGCCCTGAGGGCACAACATGGAGGAACAGGTGCTCTGAGAATGTCCCAACTTTCGAGGGAACTAGCAATAGCCTGAGGGGACAACATGGCAGATGTGACTGCATCTGCACAATTTCCCAGCAAAGAACAGTAATAACTACAACAATAAAACAATAAAGGCCACAAAAGGGAATAAATATTTTTAAAAAGATATTTATTTATGTGGCCCAGGAGGTGGTGCAGTGGCTAAGGCACTAGACTCTCAAGCACGAGGTCCTGAGTTCAATCCCCAGCAGCACATGTACCAGAGTGATGTCTGGTTCCTTCTCTCTCTCCTATCTTTCTCATTAATAAATAAATAAAATCTTTAAAAAATTATTTATACAGAAATTGAATGGTCCAGGAAGTGATGTAGTGGATAAGTATTGGATTCTCAAGTATGAGATCCTGAGTTCAATCCCTGTCAGTACATGTACCAGAGTGATGTCTGGTTCTTTCTCTCTCTCTCTCTCCTATCTTTCTCATAAATAAATAAAATATTTAGAGAGAGAAAGAGATATTGAAATTGAGGGAACTGGGAGTCAGAGAGGAAGAGAAAGAAACAAACATGGGGCTGGGTGGTGGCACACCTGGTTGAGCGTGCGCACATTACAGTGCTCAAGGACCCTGGTTCAAGCCCCTGGTCCCCACCTGCAGGGGGAAACCTTCACAAGTGGTGAAGCAGGGCTGCAGGTGTCTGTCTCTTTCCCCCTATATCTCCCCTGCCCCTCTCAATTTCTCTCTGTCTCTATCCAATAATAAATAAAAATACTAAGAAAAAGATAAAAAATCATTATATGTATATATACATACACATATATATATTGCCTCTAAGGTTATCGCTGAGGCTTGGTGCCTGCACTATGAATCCACTGCTCCTGCTCCTGGAGGCCATTTCATCCCTTTTGTTGCCCTTGTTATCATTGTTATTGCCATTATTGCTGCTGTTGTTGTTGGATAGGACAGAAAGAAACCGAGAGAGGAGTGAAAAATAGAAAGGGGAAGAGAAAGACAGACAGCTGCAGACGTGCTTCACCGCTTGTGAACAGATTCCCCCCCCCCCCCCCCCATTGCAGGTCAGGTGCCAAGGGCTTGAACTGGGATTTTTTTTTTTTTTTTTTTTTAACCAGAGCACTGCTCAGCTCTGGCTTTTGGTGGTGCAGGGGATTGAACCTGAGACTTTGGAGCCTCAGGCATGGGAGTCTGTTTACATAACCATTATGCTATCTGCCCCTGGCCTGAACTAAATTCTTTTTTTAAAAAAAATTTATTTATTCCCTTTTGTTGCCCTTGTTGTATTATTGTTGTAGTTATTATTGTTGTTTTTGATGTCAGGTGTTCTTGGATAGGACAGAGAGAAATGGAGAGAGGAGGGGAAGAGAAAGACACCTGCAGACCTGCTTCACCGCCTGTGAAGCGACCACCCTGCAGGTGGGGAGCCGGGGGTTCGAACCGGGATCCGTACGCCAGTCCTTGTGCTTTGCACCACGTGTGCTTAACCGGCTCCACTACCGCCCGACTCCCTGAACTACAATTCTTATCCCGTGCCATGTGCGCTTAACCTGCTGCGTTACCACTTGCTCCCCCCAAACTATTTTTTTAAGGGAGAAGCTAGCATCTTATTTAAATATTTAAAAAAATATTTTATTTACTTATTAATGAGAAAGATAGGAGAGAAAGAGCCAGATATCACTCTGGTACATGTGCTGCCAGGGATTGAACTCAGGACCTCATGCTTGAGAGTCTAATGCCTTATCCACTATGCCACCTCCTGGACCACTATTTACTTACTTTTACCAGAGTATTGCTCAACTCTGGCTTATGGTGGTGCTGGGGACAGAATCTGGGATCTTTGGTGTCTCAGGTATCAAAGTTTTTTTGCAGAACCACTATGCTATCTCCCATTCCCCAGCTATTTATTTATTTATTTATTTATTTATTTATTTATTTATTTATTTACTGAGGGATAAAGGACCAGAGTATCACTCTGTCAAATGAAATGGCAAAGATCAAACTTGAGATCTCTGGCAAACCAGTTCTGACACACACATCCTTTCTCAGGGACACAGTACAGCCTAAATTTGTATGCCTGAGCCTCTTGTAGTCCTAGGTTCAGTCCTTGGTAAAAACTGTCTTTCAGGGCTAGGCAGTGATCTGTGCATGTGTGTGTTTATGTAATTAAAAAAAAAAAAAGGATCGGTGGCACACCTGGTTGAGCACACGTTACAGTGCACAAGGACCCAGGTTCGAGTCCCCGGTCCCCCCACTTGAAGGAGGAAAACTTTACAAGTGGTGAAGCTGTGCTGCAGGTGTCTCTCTCTCTCCCTCCCTCTTTATCATCCCCTCCCTCTCAATTTCTGTCTGTCTCTATCCAATAAATAAAGCTAATAAAAATTAATTTAAAAAAAACGTCAATTTCTTCTGTGCTAATTGCTCTAAGACTCAGAGTGCAAGAGAGATAAGTTCCACTTTTTCTTCCTTTTGGTCATCACTGGGGCTTCACAGCTCCAGGATGATCTTTTCAGATAGAAAAACAGAGACAGAGAGACAGGGAAAAACACAACAGCGCTGAAGCTTCACTCAGCGCAGTGTGGCCAGGCTTGAACCTGGGTTGTGTCCACGACAAAGCAAGCACACTACCCAGGTGAGCTATCTTGCTGGCCAAGTCCCTTTTCTCCTTCTCTTTCTTTTTTTAAAAAATTTTTTAAAATTTCTTTATTGGGGAATTAATGTTTTACATTCAACAATAAATACAATAGTTTGTATTCTCCCCACCCACCCACCCCAGAGTCTTTTACTTGGGTGCAATACGCCAATTCCATTTCAGGTTCTACTTGTGTTTTCTTTTCTGATCTTGTTTTTCAACTTCTGCCTGAGAGTGAGATAATCTCATATTCATCCTTCTGTTTCTGACTTATTTCACATAACATGAATTTTTCAAGGTCCATCCAAGATCAGCTGAAAACGGTGAAGTCACCATTTTTTACAGCTGAGTAGTATTCCATTGTGTATATATACCACAACTTGCTCAGCCACTCATCTGTTGTTGGACACCTGGGTTGCTTCCAGGTTTTGGCTATTACAAATTGTGCTGCCAAGAACATACGTCTACACAGATCTTTTTGGATGGATGTGTTGGGTTCCTTAGGATATATCCCCAGGAGAGGAATTGCAGGGTCATAGGGTAGGTCCATTTCTAGCCTTCGGAGAGTTCTCCAGACTGTTCTCCACAGAGGTTGGACCAATTGACATTCCCACCAGCAGTGCAGGAGGGTTCCAGCACCCTCTCCAGCATTTGCTACTGTTACCTTTTCTGATGTATGACATTCTCACAGGAGTGAAGTGGTATCTCATTGTTGTCTTTATTTGCATTTCTCTGATAATCAGAGACTTGGAGCATTTTTTCATGTGTTTCTCGGCCTTTTGGATCTCTTCTGTGGTGAATATTCTGTCCATGTCCTCCCCCCATTTTTGGATTTTTTTTTTTTTTTCTTTCAGTAGTAAAGAGAAGTGTCACTGAAGGCAGAGGCACAGGGGAGGGCCAGGGCAGTGCATCATTAGTGAGCACAGAGCTTCCTGGTGGGGCCCTGGACTTGACCTCCAACATCCCCATATACCAGGACTGAGCAGTATTCTAATCTTTCTCCTGTAACAACAAATGAGAGGGGTTAGGGAGACAGCATAGTGGTTCTGCAAACAGACTCTCATATTTGAGGCTCTGAGGTCCCAGATTCAACCCCCACACCACAAGCCAGAGTAGAGCAGTGCCGTGGTAAATAAATGTATAAATAAAAACTTAAAAAATATATGAAGGTGGTCCTAGAGGTGGCACAGTGGATAAAGCATCAGATTCTCAAGCATGAGGTCCTGAATTCAATGCCTGGCAGCACATGTATCAGAGTGATGTCTGGTTCTTTCCCTCTCTCCTATCTTTCTCATTAATAAATAAAACCTTTGAAAAAAATATGAAGAAGGGGCCAGGTGGTAGCTCACCTGGCTAACTGCACATATTGCCATGCATATATTCAAGCCCTTCAGTCCCTATCTAAAGGGGGGACACTTCATGAATGGTGAAGCAGAACTGCAGGTGTCCGTCTCTCCCTCTCTTATCTCCCTCTCCTCAATTTCACTGTTCTTTTTTTTTTATCTTTATTTTTTATTTACTGGGTAGAGACAGCCAGAAATCGAGAGGGAAGAGAGTGATAGAGAAGGAGAGACCGAGAGATATCTGCAACACTGCTTCACCTCTTGAAAAGCAATCTCCTTGCAGGTGGGGACCAGGGGGCTCGAACCTGGGTCCTTGTGCACTGTAACATGTGTGCTCAACCAGGTGTGCCACCACCCGACCCCAATTTCCGTCTGTTCTATCAAATAAAATAAAGAGAAAATAATCAGAGAAATACAAACTCACAAAAAACAATGAAGAAAAAAAAAAGACAAATGAGGGGAAGAAAAGCACGAGGTGATACAGAAGGGGGGAAAAAGGCAGTTTCCAGTTCTGATTCTGCTGATACTCATTAGCCAGTTATTCTGAGCAAGCTGCTTCACATCTAAAAGTTTTCAGTCCCTAAGTCTGTAAAACTGGGGCTGGTAGGGTGCTTGTGAGAGCACAGCCATTTGGTCTAGAGCAGGTGAAATAGCTCACTTGGATACCAGGCTCCTTTGTCAGGTATAAGTCCCAGCTTCCTGCCCAGGCCCCAAGGCACTGAAGGACTGTTACTGTGATCTCCTTCACTCCTCACTCTGCCTCTTACTAAAAAATCAAAAGAAATCAAAACCATGCTCTCAATTCTTAGCTCCTGTAGCCTTGTGATGCCTGGGGAGGCTGAGGCTCTGCACTGCACACAACTTCTCTGCTCAAGCCCCTGACCCAGTGTTGTTGTGTCCCAGGTGCAGTCTAGGTGCACGGCAAAAGAGCTCTCTTGCTCTGCTGAAGCCCCTTCCATGCAGTGGGGTACAGTCTGGAAGTTGGGTGGCTCACATGGCAAAGCAGCGCTCTATGCAAGTGAGCTATTTTGTCTGCCCTCATTCTCACTTATTACTAACAACTCCTATCTTGTGGTTTTGCAGATGAAGATCTACACATCTCCTCTCCTGGGCTTCCTGATCACAAGACGAGGGTCACATAAATGCATTTGACACTACTAATGAATTTACCGTTTTTGCTTGAAGCTATTCATTTTCCAAATTGTCCTGAAAGTCGTTTTCTGAAAGGATGGGCCGGGTAGAGAGTGTAGCAGAAACTTTAAAAATAATTAAAAAAAATAAATTTATTCATTCCCTTTTGTTGCCCTTGTTTTATTGTTGTAGTTATTATTATTGTTATTGATGTCGTCGTTGTTGGATAGGACAGAGAGAAATGGAGAGAGGAGGGGAAGACAGAAAGGGCCAAAGATAGACACCTACAGACCTGCTTCACCCCCTGGCCTGTGAAGCGACTCCCCTGCAGGTGGGGAGTCGGGGGCTTGAACCGGGATCCTTATGCTTTGCGCCACCTGCGCTTAACCCGCTGCGCTACCGCCCGACTCCCTAAAAATGATTTTTAAAAGGAAACCATTTTAGCAAAGGGGCAGTGCATCTTCCAGGTAAGAGCCTGTCTGCCTTTTCTCCCCAGGATGTTGGATGAAGATTGTATTTTGGTAATGAACAAACAGAACATCGCCCTGGGACAAGCGGTGGCGGGGATCAAACCCGGGACCTCGAGCGTGTAAACCCAGTGCCCTGGCCACTGCGTCACCACCCGGCTGCTGTGTTGTCTTTTCTCTTGCAGAAAAAAAAATTAAGCCGAGATTGCAAAGCATTTTCGTAAAGTAGGGCACTTTGGAGACATTTCATAACCTCTCGGTCGGGGGCGGCCGCGCCCATCTGCGGTGGGGGCCGTTGCGGGCCCAGCTGCGTGGGTCCTGAGCCGCGTGAGGGGCGGGGGGCCCGGCGACCTTGGCAGCCCCGCGACCTTGAAGCTTGTGTCCGCTCCTGGGGTCCCCTCCCCGCAGCGGGGAGACCCCTCTCGCCATGGGCCTGAGTGGGGGGGTACCCCCGTGGGGGTCTCACAACCACAGACTTTCCTCTCTGTCCCCGTTTGGCCTCCCCCGGACCCGCACACGCCGCAGCGGCGCGACGGAGCCCGCGGGCGGGAACCTGCCTGTGTCGCTCAACGCGCACGCGCGCCTCTCACCCCGCCCCTCTGGCGCCGCCTCTGTCCATTGGCCAGCCGCCTCATCAATCCAGCCATCTTGCAGTTACGATTGGCTGTTATGTGGGCGCGCGACCTGCCGGAGGGCGGGGTCCAAATTGTCAATAAAAGGAGCGGACCAAGGGGCTCGTGCCGCCTTGCAGACGCCTTCATCTACTTGCCGCTAGCGTCCTACAGCCATGGTCAACCCCACCGTGTTCTTCGACATCGCCGTCGACGGCGAGCCCCTGGGCCGCGTCTCCTTCGAGGTCGGGATGGGCTGCGGCGGCGGTGTGTGTGGGGGGTCGTTCGTGGAGCGCGGGGCGTGGGGGAGGGTGCCGGTGGCGCTGTGGTGGGTGCCGCGCCCCGCCTGAAGAGCGCGGAGGACGGCGCGGCGCCATTTCCTGACGAGGGGCCATTTTGGGAGGCCGGGGGCGGCGGACAAAGGCGGGGCGGCCGCGCGGTGGGGGAGGGGAGGCCGCGCCCTTCCGGCCGCGCACGTGCTCCGACCCCTAACCGTTGGGCCCGCGTTCCCCGAGGCCCCTACAACGCCTCCAACCGTCGCAGGCCTTACCGGCTGCGCCCCGCCCTGGGCGGCCTCAGACGGCCCGGCCCTCCCCCATCCCAGAGAGTGGAAGAGAGCGGAGCGGTCTAGAAATGGCCACCGCCCGGCGGAAGCCCGCCGGTTCCGCCGCCACCGGGTACTTGCGCTCCGAAATGGCGACGGGGGGTCGCTGCCGTCGCTCCCCGGTCATAGGCCTGGCGCGTGCGGGTGGGGCCCGCGTCCACCTGCCTGCTGATCGGCGGCCTCGAGGCGCAGCGAGGCGGGACGCCTCCGCCCTGTGCAGACCCGGGGCCGGATAACGTTCTCCCGCACAGCCACCCATGGCTTCTCGTGTCGCTGAGTCACAGGCTCTAGCAGCCGGTAAGCCGCGTCTATAAAAAGCCGCGCCGGCGAAAGTAAAGGCTGGTAACCACGGTGCTCCGGGTCCCCGCGCAGCGAGAGGGGGTGGCCGGTGCAGCCCCGCGCCCTCGGTCTGGTTTCGTCCTTGAGCCGCCCCGGTACCGGAGATGCTGCTGTAGAAACGACCCCGAAGCTTCAGCTGAAGGGGGAGGCGGCTTGATGGGCCTGTGGTAGTTCCGTGCACTAAAACCGTGTGAGCAATGTCCATTGTGTTCTCTTGCAGCTGTTTGCAGACAAAGTTCCGAAGACCGCAGGTTAGTACTGCCTCCTCCCAGACTGCATGCAGGGAGCTCTGGACTGGCAGGACAGCTCACCTGGGAAAAGTGCCCGGTTGCTCATGCTTGATACTGTACACTAACTTGCTTTTTTTTTTTTCCTTAACAGAAAACTTTCGCGCTCTGAGCACTGGAGAGAAAGGGTTTGGTTATAAGGGTTCCTGCTTTCACAGAGTTATCCCTGGATTTATGTGCCAGGTACGAAATGCACCTGATTCTGATCTACAAGATAATCTCAGCATGGACAAATGTTTCTGC
Organism: Erinaceus europaeus; assembly: GCF_950295315.1. Taxonomy (NCBI): domain Eukaryota; kingdom Metazoa; phylum Chordata; class Mammalia; order Eulipotyphla; family Erinaceidae; genus Erinaceus; species Erinaceus europaeus. The sequence goes on along the minus strand of NC_080175.1, from coordinate 42,155,041 downwards.
TGTTTCAGTCACCAACTCGTTTTCTTAAACTCAGTCTTACTGTTTTGTTAAGTATGAACCATGGATCTGGTAAACATTGAGGTGTGCATACCAGCTGTGAGCCCTGGCACCAAATGGAAGATGCTGTGGCAACAGGGGAGCTCTGGTTCTGTTGTGTCTTGGGTGAATAAGCTTCCTGTAGCAGTGAAAGCACATGCTTGAGGTCCTGACTGCAGAAAAAGCCTTGTGCCTTTCAGATTTGTGTGGACTTAAAGCTTAAAAGCAGGAAGTCCTGACAATTTGATGTCAACATTGTTTTTCTCCTAGTTATTGCCAGAACTTTTTGCCGCCCCCCCCCCCATCATACTAAGTTATTCAAGTTCTGATCTTACATCCAAAGGGTGGTGACTTCACACGCCATAATGGCACCGGAGGCAAGTCTATCTATGGGGAGAAATTTGAGGATGAGAATTTCATCCTGAAGCATACAGGCCCAGGCATCTTGTCAATGGCAAATGCTGGACCCAACACAAACGGTTCCCAGTTCTTCATCTGCACTGTTAAGACCGAATGGTAAGAATAAAATGCAACAAGTGCATTAGAAGGGTACTGAGTACTTGCTTTAGACTTTCCCTGCTGCTTAAATCATTTGGGTGGTGAGTAGCTGTAATTTAGTGCAATGGGAAGGTAATGGAATAGTGTTCACTTCAGTTATCTCATGATTATCATGTGCTTTCTTTCTCTTAAGGGGGTGCTCCATTCTAAATAAAAGTTTAGGCTTTCCCACCAAATTTAGCTATTTGGCCTCATTTCCTTTAAGTAGAAGATAGTAGTACCCAGCACTAAAGGCAGGATAAGCCACCCTGCCGACAGCACTCTGGGCTGCTTTGGGACCTGCCTTACCCTGCAGGCTTGTTCAGTGATTGCTCTTGTGTTGCAGGTTGGATGGCAAGCATGTGGTCTTCGGCAGAGTGAAGGAGGGTATGAATGTTGTGCAGGCCATGGAGGGTTTTGGCTCCAAGAATGGCAAGACCAGCAAGAAGATCACCATTGCTGACTGTGGACAAATCTAATAAATTTGAGTTGTTTTATTATAACCACCAGACCATTCCTTCTGTAGCTCAGCAGAGCACCCCTCCACCCCTCTGCTCAAAACACCCTGTAACTGTGCTCTTGCTACAGTCCTTCAGTTTCCATGTTTTCCTTATCGATCTCTTCCAAGTCTAGCTGGATTTCAGAGTTAAGTTTATGATTATGAAATAAAAAAGTTGTGTGCCCTTAATTGGGTTAGGGTGTTGATGTAACTTTCATTTTATTTTAGAGATTTATTGGAGAATGAGGACCAGAACATAGCTAGTTCAACAGTGATCCACTCACAAGAAGTTGAATCTGGGTCCTCAACATGCAAATTTGCTTCTGTAAGCTGCTTGATCTTCCTGGAAGTCAGCTGTTTTATTGCCAAGATTGCCTTGGGTGTTAAAAGTTGGTTGCAGGGCCACTATGCTGTCTTCCTAACCATAAAAGTTAAACATAGGTTCAGTGGTTGAGCTCAAAGTCTGGCTTTCTATAGTCTACCAGAAAAGGGTGTTTTATTTCACCCCAAAGATCTACATGGAAAGCCAGAGTACTCAGCTCTGGCATGTGGGGTTGCCAGGAATTCAAGCTAGGACCTCAGGGATAGAAGTCTTAAGATGATGCCAGAAGCTCCGAAACTCCCAAGTAGAATCCCCAATACAAAGGAGTCAAGGTGTGGTCCAGGAGGTGGTGCAGTGGATAAAGCATCAGACTCTCAAGCATGAGTCAATCAGAGTTCAATCCCCAGCAGCATGTTCCAGAGTGATGTCTGGCTCTTCTATGTTTCTCATTAATAAAGCCTTAAAAAAGGGGGGGAGGCTGGGGGTGGTGCACCTGGTTGGGTCACACATAGTGCAGAAGGACCTAGGTTCAAACCCTGTTCACCTACAGGGAGAAAAATTCATGAGCAGTACTGCAGCTGAGTCTCTTCCTATCTCCACATCTCTACTAAAATAGGTATACTCCCAGAGGAGTGAGTTTATAATGAAGGCACTGAGCCCCACTGGTAACAGTGGGTAGAAACTGCTGGCCTGGGATGGCAAAATAGTTTCATTAGAGTAGCACATTGGTGCAAGAATACTGGTTCAAGCCCGCCCCCCCCCCCACCTGCAGGGGAGTTGCTTCATAGGCAGTGAATCAAGTGCAGGTGTCTCTTCCCCTCTTTCCATTTCTCTGTCCTATCCAATGACAACTACAATGAAACAAGAACAAAGGGGAAAAAATAGTGCACTGCTTTGCTAAGTACACAGCTCAGGTTCACTTCCAAAAGCCCACTTCACTACAAGCTGCTCCAATGCTTTGATCTTTTTAGTTTTTGGATAGACAGGGATGGTGATGATAGGGAGAAAGTGACCTGCACAATACTGCTTCACCATTCAAGGATTTCCTCCTGCAGGGGCTTGAACTTACATTGGAACATATGTACCACTACTTGGCCCCATGCTTTGGTGTCTTCCAATCTCATTCTTTTGATTTTTAAATTGACCTGGAGTGAAGCCCCAAAAGGAATTGGCATTATTCTGGCACAAGATACTGTACTGAGGATAAAACTGAGCTCTTGGGAGGGAGTAGATGGTACCAGGCCCATGGCTGAGTCTAAGGTTCAAGAACCCCCGCCATAAGCCAGTTATGCTCTGGTTGAAAAAAAAAAAAGATTTCAGTGCTAGAGTCCAACACCCTATGCTCTGCACCATCTCCTGGACACAAGACATAGAGCATAGCTCTGAATTAGTGATGTTGGGGACTGAACCTGGGACCACAGGGCTTCTGGCATGAATGCTTGCTATCTCCAAGTTCATTTGTTTCTTCTGAGAGGTGCTCACTACAAATGGCTAGCATGTCATGTCCAGCCCAACTTTACAAACCATGGTAAAGGTGTGTAGCCCAAGAGGTGGTATAGTGGACAGAACACTGAAATCTCAAGTCTGAGATGCCTTAATTCTCAGGAAAGGTAAAGCTCCATTCTCAATGTTTTAAAATTATTCAGAGTATATAGATTTGAAGTATGTATATATATAAAAAAAATCCTAAGTCCAAGCAAAAAATTTCCAACGTCATCACAAATAGGATTTTTTTTTTCCTTTTTGTCATTGGATAGGACACCTGCAGCCCTGCTTGAAGAGCACTTCAAGCATAAACTGAATATGGAAGCTGAGGGCTCAAACCCAGATCCTTGTGCTTAACCAGGCATACCACCGCCTGGACCCCACAAATAGAAGTTTTGACACAAATTATTTTGTAAAAAATGGTTTATCAATTCCATTTTTGTATAAAACACATGGAAGAAACCTAGCCAATCAACACACAACTGTTGCCACACAAAAAGGTACTTTTATCAAACTTCCAGACTAAGAACATACAATTTTTTTTATCATGTCTACAGTAATTGTCTATGCTTTTCAATTTTTTTTTTTTTAACTCCACATGTCCCCATTATTCTGTTCCAGTAACAGTACAATGATGGGGAGGAAGAAGCTCGGATAAAACAACTCTAAGCTGTTTTCTGCTGACCTTTCTTGCCAATCAGAGACTTGTGGATGTGCGGAATCACACCTGGAATGAAGCAAAGCAGTATAATTAGAAAATACAGGGGCTGCAATGGCACACTTCCTTAAAATGCTCACATTAGGGAGTCGGGCTGTAGCGCAGCGGGTTAAGCGCAGGTGGCGCAAAACACAAGGACCGGCATAAGGATCCCGGTTCGAACCCCGGCTCCCCACCTGCAGGGGAGTCCCTTCACAGGCGGTGAAGTAGGTCTGCAGGTGTCTATCTTTCTCTCCTCCTCTCTCCGTTTCTCTCTGTCCTATTCAACAACGACGACAACAACAATAACTACAACAATAAAACAACAAGGGCAACAAAAGGGAATAAAATAAAATATTTTAAAAATAGTAACTACAACAATAAAAAAAAAAGCTCACATTAAAGTGTGCAAGGACATGGGATCAAGCCACAGTCCCCACCTACAGGGGGAAACTTCATTTGAGTTGTCAAGAAGAGCTGTGGGTGTCTCCCTCTTTATTTCTGTCTCTCTGTAATAAGCTTTGTTACAAAAATAATTTATTCAGGTCAAAGGCTAGAATTGTGACAGACAATATGGACTGTGTCTGCTACTCTGTTCTAGAAAGGGCTGGCAAGATAGCATAATTGCTATGCAAAAGATCTGAGGCTCTTGGGTCCCAGGTTCAATCCCCAGTACCACAATCAGCCATAGCTGAGCAGTACTCTGGTCTGTCTCTCTCTCTTTCTCTCATTAAAGTAAAGCAAATAGGGCAGAGGGTAGATAGCACAATGGTTATGCAAACAGACTCTCATGCCTGAGACTCCAACATCCCATGTTTAATACCCCACATCACTATAAGCCAGAATTGAAGTGCTCTGGTAAAATAAAAAATAATAAAGCAAATAAATGAAAATATAGTATAGAAAATTGCTCTAAAGTAGTGCTCAGGAGCCTTTTTTTCTGCCAAGAGTCATTCTGATATTTGTAACATCACTCCAGGGCTACACAGAATTATCACCTGCAGGTCAGTTGTTTTTCCCCCTTGCTATAAAATAAATGTTAGTTAGAACGGCTATTAACAATGTAGGAATAATCAGTAATACGTACCACCACCCGCTATGGTAGCTTTGATGAGAGAATCCAACTCCTCATCTCCACGGATTGCAAGCTGCAAGTGACGGGGAGTGATCCGCTTTACTTTGAGATCCTTGGAAGCATTACCTGCCAGCTCAAGCACCTATGAAGGTCAGTGAAATAAATCAAAGGAAGTCAAGTTTCTTTCTCTCTCTCTCTCTCTTTTAAGCCAGAGCACTATTCAACTCTGGCTTATGGTGGGGTGCTGGGAACTTTGGAGTCCTGAGAAGCTCCAAAGCACGAGTCTCTTTGCATAAACCATTATGCGATCTACCCCTGCCTGGAAGTAAAGTTTTCTTAAGTTTCCATATAAACTTGAAACAGGGGAGTCAGGCGGTAGTGCAGCGGGTTAAGCGCACGTGTTGCAAAAGTGCCAGGTCCGACATAAGGATCCCAGTTCGAGCCCCCAGCTCCCCACCTGCAGGGGAGCAGTGAAGCAGGTCTGCAGGTGTCTATCTTTCTCTCCCCCTCTCTGTCTTCCCCTCCTCTTTCCATTTCTCTCTGTCCTAACCAATAACGACAATAATAACTGCAACAAGGGCAACAAAAGGGAATAAATAAAATTAAAAAAAAAAAAACTTGAAACAGGCAGGGGAGATAATGTAATGGTCACACAAAAGACTTACCTATAGCAACTGGTGCTGCGCCCCCCCCAAATTATTTATTCCCTTTTGTTGCCCTTGTTTTATTGTTGTTGTTATTAATGTCGTTGTTGGATAGGACAGAGAAAAATGGAGAGGGGGAAAGACACCTGCAGAACTGCTTCACCACTTGTGAAGCAACTCCTCTGCAGGTGGGGAGTAGAGGGCTCGAACCGGGATCCTTCTGTCGGTCCTTATGCTTTGTACCACCTGCACTTAACCTTACACTGCGCTACATCCCAACTCCCTATTTTTTCTTCTTCTTCTTTTTTTAAGAGGGATAGGAGAAGAGAAAGAACCAGACATTATACTCATACATGTGCTACTGGGGATCAAACTCAGAACCTCATGTTTGAGAGTTCAATACTTTACCCACTATGTCACAAACTTGTCAAAAAGAGAGGAAAGAAAAAACAGAGCATCATTTTAGTCCATAGAATGTTGGGGGTGTGAGCTCTGTACCTCACAATCGAGAATCTGGGGCCCCATTGCATGGTATAACATTCTAGGGCCCTGAAAAGAATTTTTTTTTTTTTTACTTAAGAGTAAAAACACCATGGGGACCTACAATCTTATTGGTAATAGTATCATTTTATAATAAGCTCTTTATAGTTAGAATTTCTAGCTAGAGGAATGTCAAAGTTCTAACTGGTCATACAACTAAATTTTAATTTTTTCTTTGCTTTCAAAAAGTAAACCTTTGGAAGCCAAGACAAAAATAATCCCACAGGGCCAAGGAGACAGCATTCATCCATCAGATTTATATGCCTAAAATTTCCAAGGCACTGGCATCAACATCTGTCAGAGCTAAGCAGTGCATACACACTAATTTTAAATTTGATGCATATACAGAGAACCGAAAGAACTGGTTAGATCTTTTACCAACTTCATACGTAACTAGAATGTCTCTATAATTTTCAAAAATTTATTAATGACTTAGCTAGAGGAATGTCAAAGTTCTAACTGGTCATAAAACTAAATTTTAATTTTTCTTTGAAGCCAAGACAAAAATAATTCCATAGGGCCAAGGAGACAGCATTCATCCATCAGCAATTAACAGTGATTTCAGGACTATAAGAGAGGGGTATAATCCCACACCATTTCCATCACCGTGCTACACCTCCATATTTATAATTTTTTAAATGTATCATAACACTGGATAAGTAAAGATTAGGAACATCTAAAACTTATCAAAGAAGCTGAATTATATGTCTAGTTTCAAAATCGCTTTTCCTGGGTTTCAGACATTTAGCCCAGGACACCATTCTGAACACCACTTGTAAGTGTCCCACACCAGTCCCCCACAAACCTCAGCAGTGAGGTACTCCAGAATCGCGGCGCTGTACACTGCAGCAGTGGCACCGACTCTCCCATGGCTCGTGGTGCGAGTCTTTAGGTGTCTATGGATACGGCCCACAGGAAACTGAAAGAGACCATCCAAGTGGAAAGCACTCAAATCTTAACAAGGCGTGACTTAGTATAAACAAGGCTGAACAGCATGAGAACAATATAGTAGGGTAACAAAAACCAATGTGTCTACACATACTGCAGGCCAACCCCATCTGTCAATTCATGGATTTGTTAACAGTTTTGGGGGCCTGCATGCTACATCCAAATCTTCATGTCTACCTTTACACTCCTATGGAGTTCAAAACACAGGGTTTCAGGAATTAATTTCTACATAATCTGGAGTGCTGTTATGAAGTAGAAATCATGATACGTGGTCACCAACTGCAGTTCATATAACATTTCTTTGCAGGTCATAGAGATGATAGAGTATACTGCTTTTGAGAGGGGGTAGGGAGGGAGAGAAAATGAGGTGCCCATAACACCAATGCCTCCTTTAGCTTCACTGAAGTGGGGCCACTATCCAACCAAGTGAGCTGTTTTCACTGGCCCAACACACCCTGAGACTCCTTTCAGTCTTGGGCCCAAATCTATGTTTCTGAATGTGCTCTGCTCTTATGATCTTAGGAAACTCACCTTACATTACTAGAAAGAAGAGACAGGAAGGGAGAGAGAGAAAGAAACTAACTCATCTACAGCATAAACTATCAATTATACATAAGTAATCTTTTAGATCACTTGGAGCTCTTGACTCAGATCTATACATTTGGACATTTTCAAATGGATGTTTTCATGAAGAGTAAACAATCGAAAACCACTCCCAGTGCAGGATTATGCAGTGGATAAAGTATTGGACTCTCAAGCATGGGGTCCCAAGCTGGATGCCTGGCAGTGTGTCTGGACCCTCTTTCTCAAGTAAATTAATGATCACCATTCCACTTTTGTAGCAGGTATAGCTCAATGACAGAACAAATGCTTTCCAGAATTCCCATGCTCAAGATCTCAGAAGGCACAGGTTCAATTCCTGGCACCCCTGTATGCTCAAACTAAGTAGTGCTCTAGTCTGTCTCATAAGAAATAGATCTTTTGGGACCAGGTGATGGTGCACCTGGCTGAGCACATGTAGTATAATGCGGCAGGGACCCAAGTTTGAGCCCCCGGTCCCCACCTGCAGAGGGAAAGCTTTGCGAGTGGTGAAGCAGTGCTGTAGGTGTCTCTCTCCCTCTCTATCACCCCCTTCCCTCTTGATTTCTGGCTGTCTCTATCCAATGAATAAAAGATTAAAAAAATATATATAAAAAAATAAATATATCTTTTTTCCTCTGCCAATCAGATTCTAGGCCTCAGAGAAACTTTTGACTGGGGCAAGGCAGTAGTGTACCTGGTTAAGTGCACACATTACAGGGTTCAAGCCCCTGGTCCCCACTTGCAGGGAGAAAGCTTCATGAATGGTGAAGCAAGGCTGCAGGTCTCTCTCCTTCTGTATCCGCCCCCCCCAAATTTCTGTCTGTATCCAAAAATAAATAAAAAGGTTAAGGCTATATACTATTAAAAAAGACAAGAAATCTCTGACTTTCTGACAGCCCTATTTCACTCCCACTTTTCTTGACTGTGATACCTTCGATTCCTTTTCTTTGGCTTCTTTTGGTTTATTGAAGAAAGGTCAATTTATAAGATTTTTGTTACAGGGTCCTAGTCCCACATTTCTCTGAGATGGATGGCACCTTCCACTCCTTCCTAATTCAATGGTACACCACTACTGTTATCCCATTGCAACACACCTCATCTGTCATCCACCTCCACTTCAGATGAAGGGCAGCTCATCACTGCCAGGAGGGTAAAACTGAAGTCTGCAGTACGCCCATCACATCTTCCTGTTTTCCTTCCCTTTCTATTTTTTGATAGCACAGAGAAAAATTGAGAGGGGGAGAGGTGAGAGAGACCTGCAACACTGCTTCATAGCTAGTGAGGCTTCACCACAAGGACCTTGCGCCTAGGTCCTTGAGCACTGTAACGTGTGTGCTTGACTGGCTGCGCCGATGTCCAGCCCAAGCATTTTGTGTTACTAATGACACTGCTATGGGTTGTAAATTACAACAGGAAAGAAGGTTTAATAATCAACTGCAACATGGAATGTTACCTGCAGCCCGGCTCTCTGTGAGCGAGACACTGCCTTGGCCTTGGCCTTCCCACTGTCTTTTCCAGCTTTGCCTCCAGCCTAGATGAAGAAAAAAGATGAAAAGTTGAAAATACTATTGAGAAAATATGAATTTTGACATTAGGCTAACTAAAGTCACTCACAAAGGTTTGAGAGAGGGTTGGTCAATAGTGCCAACATATGTTACCAAAAAAAAAAAACCCCAAAGTTGGGAGTTGGGCGGTAGCACAGCAGGTTAAGCGCACGTGGCACAAAGCACAAGGACAGGACTAAGGATCCCGGATCGAGCCCCCGGCTCCCCACCTGCAGGGGAGTCCCTTCACAGGCGGTGAAGCAGGTCTGCAGGTGTCTATCTTTCTCTCTCCCTCTCTGTCTTCCCCTCCTCTTTCCATTTCTCTTTGTCCTATGCAACAATGACGACAACAATAATAACAACTACAACAAGGGCAACAAGAGGAAATAAATATTAAAAAAAAACAACACACAACCAAATGTCTATTTCCTCTTTTCTTTTAATGTTTTTAAAATTATTTATTTTTATTTATTATCTTTATTTATTTATTGGATAGGGACAGCCAGGTATCAAGAGAAAAGGGGAAGATAGAGAGGGAGAGAGGAGGCACACATTACAGTGCGCAAGGATCCAGGTTCAAGCCCCTGGCCTCCACCTGCAGGGGGCAAGCTTCATGAGCGGTGAAGCAGGGCTACAGGTGTCTCTCTCCCTCTCTATCTTCCCCTCTCAATTTCTGTCTCTATACAATAATAAATAAACATTAAAAATAATAATAATAAAAAAAACCCAGGTCCTTGCAAATTTTAACATGTGCGCTCAACCAGGTGTGCCCCCACCTGGCCCCTTCTTTCTTTAAAAAAATGCTTATTTTACTTATTCATGAGAAATAGAAGAGAGAAAAGAAAACTAGTTCAGGGTCCAGGCAATGGCACACCTAGTTAAACATTCACATTACAATGTACAAGGGACCCAGGTTCAAGTCCTCATTCCCACTGGCAGAGTGAAAGCTTCACTAGTGGTAAAGGTGTCTCTCCCTCTATCTTTCCTTCTAAATTCCCCTCTGCCTCTATCAAATAATGAAGGAGGAGGAGGAAGAAAAAAAAAAAGAGCTCATTACTCTGGTACAAGTGCTGTGCTGCTGGAGACTAAACAAAAAGTCACGACAGTTCCAGGGTTCATCCGCTGTGCCACCTAATGGACCACTTTTCTTATACACGTTAAAATGTGCAAGGACCCAGGTTCAAGTCCCTGATCCCCACTTGCAGGGCAGTGCTGCAGGTATCTCCTTTCTCCCTCTCTATCTCCCATTTCCCTCTGATTTCTGAGGATCTCTAACCAATAAATGAATAAATAAAGAACCTGAGTGGACTGGAGCAGGCAGCATAATGGTTATGCAAAGAGACTCATGCCTGAGGCTCCAAAGCTCCAGGTTCAGTCCCTCACACCACCATAAACCAGAGCTGATCAGTGCACTGGTTAAAAAAAATAATAAAATTAATAAAGGAACTAGAGCATCACAGAATGTCAGGAATTAAACTCAGGACCTCATGACTAACAATCTAATTTTTTTTTTCTTCCAGGGTTACTGCTGGGCTCGGTGCCTGCACCATGAATCCACCGCTCCTGGAGGCCATTTTCCCCCCTTTTGTTGCCCTTGTTGTTGTAGCCTCGTTGTGGTTATTATTATTGCCATTGTTGATGTTGTTCGTTGTTGGACAGGACAGAGAAATGGAGAGAGGAAGGGAAGACAGAGGGGGAGAGAAAGATAGACACCTGCAGACCTGCCTGTGAAGCGACTCCCCTGCAGGTGGGGAGCTGGGGGCTCGAACAGGGATCCTTATGCCGGTCCTTGCGCTTTGCGCCACGTGCGCTTAACCCACTGCGCCAACGCCTGACCCCCCAATCTAAATGTTTTATTCACTATACCTCCAGGGCCCACAAAAATGTCAGGATATAATTCAACTCTCTGACAGGGGAGACAGCCACTTTCAATCTTTGGGCAACAATAGCCCCAGGTTCAACCTTCAACATCACCATTAAGTGAACTATGAGAAAGAACTAGACATCACTCTGGCAAATGTGCTACTACGGACTGAACTCAGGACCTCATTCTTGAGAGTTCACCTCCCAGACTACCTGAGTAGTGTTTATTAAACAAATTATTTGCTTCTAGGTCAGAAAAACAACTCAGGACTCTCTGATTCTACATAAAATGTTCCTTCACCATAGTAATAAAAAAAACAATAATAATTGGTTCTGGGGGAGGGGAGAAGGTAGCATAATGGTTCTGCAAAGAGATTTTCATTATTGAGGCTCCAAAATTCCAGGTTCAATTCCCTGCACCACCACAAGCCAGAGATGAGCAGTGGTTAAAAAAAAAAAGGGGGGGGTCCAGACAGGCAGTGGAACACCTGGTTAGGCACACGTACCATAGTGCGCAAGGACTCAAGTTCAAGCCCCTGTTCCCCTCTTAGTAGGGGGGAAATCTTCACAAATGGTGAAACAGTGCAGTGGGTGTCTGTCTCCCTCTCAATCTCCCCCATCCCTCTCAATTTCTCTGCCTCTAACCAATAATAAAGAGTGATGTCTGGTTCTTTCTCTTTCCTCCTATCTTTCTCATTAATAAATAAATAAAAATTTTTTTAAAAAGTGGGTGGGTGTGGTGGCGGCTGGGTAAACAGTATAATGGTTATGCAAACACCAAAAGGACTTCCATTCCTGATGCGCCACAGGTTCAGATTCAATCCCCAGCACCACCAAGTGTTCTAGTTTCTGTTTATCTTTCTCTGTATCTCTCTCACTAAAACAATAAAAATGTCTGAAAGGAAGAGAGATTGGCTTGCTATTTGTAGGTCTCTTTTTCTGCTAAGCCATGTCCCTAGTCCCAATTAAAAGAAAAATTATTTGTATTGAGATAATGTTGGTTTACTGGGCTGTATGTCTTACATATATAATTTCTTCTCACTGCTTAACACCTTTACACATAAGCGAGATAGAAGCTTGTCTTTCCTTTTTTTTAAAAATTTTATTTATTTATTTATTTATTTCCCTTTTGTTGCCCTTGTTGTTTTATTGTTGTAGTTATTATCGATGTCACTGTTGTTGGATAGGACAGAGAGAAATGGAGAGAGAGAGAATGGAGAAGACAGAGGAGAGAAAGACAGACACCTGCAGACCTGCTTCACGCCTGTGAAGCGACTCCCCTGCAGGTGGGGAGCCGGGGCCTCAAACCTGGATCCTTTTGCCAGTCCTTGAGTTTGGCGCCACCTGCACTTAACCCGCTGCGCTACCGCCCAACTCCCAGAAGCTTGTCTTTCTGCCATCAAGTTTATCACCGGGGCTTGGTGCTTGCATCACTCCACCGTTCCTAGTGGCCATTTTAAAAACAGTGGCAGACACACCAGCAGCACTGTTCCACTACTCAGAGCCTCCCCCCCTGCAGGTGGGGTCAGGGAAACGGAACCCCTACCAGGTGTGCCACTGCCCAGTCCATTATCAGATCCTTCTGAGTTACTTCACTTAGCATGACCTCCTCTAGCTCTGCCTATGATTTAGCAAAGAACAAAATTTCATCTTTTCTCTCAGCTAAGTAGCATCACATTGAGTATGCAGTATATACTCTACAATCCCCCCCCCCCTTTTTTTCTTTTTTACCAGAGGACTGCTCAGCTCTGGTTAATGGTGATGTAGGGGATTTGAACCTGTGACTCTGGAGCCTCAGGATGTCTCTTTGCATAACCATTATGCTGTCTTGCCCCTGCCCACACATCTTTCTAATTCTGGGATGGCTCCATATATTGGCTATGGGAACACAACTGCATGCAGACACCCTCTCTCTCTCTCTTTTAATATTTATTTATTAATGAGAAAGGAGAAAGAACCAGGCATCCCTCTGGTACATGTGCTGCCAGGGATGGAACTCAGGACCTCATGTTTGAGAGTCCAGTTTTTTACCCACTGCACCACCTCCTGGACCACTTATAATATCTCTTAGTATTACAGTCATTCATTGATTTTCCTTGAATTTTTATTTTAATGAGAAAATAGAGAGAAAATGATGTGCACTTAACCCGCTGCACTACTGCCAGCCCTTCTCGACCAATTACTGTTATTACTTTTCAAATTTTTTATTTAGTTTATTTATTCCCTTTTGTTGCCCTTGTTTTATTGTAGTTATTATTGTTGTTATTGATGTCCTTGCTGTTGGATAGGAAAGACAGACATGGAGAGAGGAGGGGAAGACAGAGAGGGAGAGAGAAAGATAGACACCTGCAGACCTGCTTCACCGCTTGTGAAGTGATGCCCCTGCTGGTGGGGAGCCGGGGGCTCCAACTGGGATCCTTATGGCGGTCCTTGCACTTTGTGCCACCTGCGCTTAACCCGCTGCGCTACTGCCCAACTCTTGGACCAATTATTATTATTATTTTTTCCCTCCTCCAGGGTTATTGCTGGGCTTGGTGCCTGCACCATGAATCCACCGCTCCTGGAGGCCATTTTTCCCCCCCTTTTGTTGCCCTTGTTGTAGCTTCGTTGTGGCTATTATTATTGCCCTTGTTGACGCAATTCGTTGTTGGATAGGACAGAGAGAAATGGAGAGAGGAGGAGAAGACAGAGAGGGGAGAGAAAGACAGACACCTGCAGACCTGCTTCACCACCTGTGAAGCGACTCCCCTGCAGGTGGGGAGCCGGGGCTCGAACCGGGATCCTTACACCGGTCCCTGCGCTTTGCGCCACATGCGCTTAACCCACTGCGCCACCGCCCAACCTCCGGACCAATTATTTTTAAAACTATTTTTCAAGATCAAGGAAGAGGGGAGAGACAGCAAACCACGTATATGGAAGCTGACATGTTTACCCCTCAAAACCTTATAATAAATAAAACACTGGTAGGTATTTGAAACAGAAAATTTTGTTATTCGTTTGTTTTTTAAGGACTGATTAATGTCCTGGCAAGATAGCTTATTTGGATAATGAAACTTGCTTTCTACTGGGCACAACTCTGGTTCAAGTCTAACTTCTCCTGCACTGAGGGAAGAAGCCTGGTTTCTTTTTTTTATGTTATTGCTATTGATGTCGTCGTTGTTGGATAGGACAGAGAGAAATGGAGAGAGGAGGGGAAGACAGAGAGGGGGAGAGAAGGACAGACACCTGCAGACCTGCTTCACCGTCTGTGAAGCGACTCTCCTGCAGGTGGGGAGCTGGGGGCTCGAACCGGGATCCTTTGTGCTTTATGCCATGTGCACTTAACCCACTGCGCTACCGCCCGACTCCCAGAAGCCTGGTTTCTTTATCTGGAGGGAGTAGGACTGTAGAGGTGATGCTCTAGTGATGACCAAAATAAACAAGAGTATTTATGAGAGGGAATCAGAACATCACTTTGGGACCCCATACTGAGAGTCCAACATTTTATCCATTGTGCCACCTCTCCCCACCACTCATTTCTAATATATGGTGGGGGGGAGATAGCATAAAGATTATGCAGAAACTCTAGTGCTCCTGAGGCTCCAAAGTCCCTGGTTCGATCACCAGTATCACCATAATAAACTTGAGCTGAGCAGTGCTCTGGTAACAACACAAACAAACTTTTTTTTTTCTTTCTACAAAAGCACTGCTAAATTCCAGTTTATGGGGGGGGGGGCCCTGAACCTGGGATCTTGGAGCCTCATGCTTCAGAGTCTGTTAGCATAACTATTATGCTGGCTCCTTAGCTCTATTTCAAGAATTTTATGTATGTATGCATATTTAAACTTCTAAGATTAAGTAACAATCTCTTCAAAGACTTTCCAGTGACTAGGGAAATAGCACAGGAGTGCCTCAGCCCCTCTTCTCCCTAACTCAGGAAATTTAACAAGTCTGAGGCTGATGGTGGGAGTGGTGCGCAGACACCTATCACAGGGAGCCAAGAAAACTACTCATGTGACAACTGCTTTGTAAATCTTTAATTCCCCTAATAAAACAAAAGTTCCTGAGTTGATCCCTGGCATCACTAGTGCCAGAGTGACACCCTGCTTTGGTCTCCCAAATAAAGAAGGAAAGAAGCCTTGCCAGTTCTATTCTCCTAGTATCTAGTATAAGACATTAAACGTTTCTCAGGGGCCAGGAAGATGGGAAGTGATCATGCTTCAGACTTTCTTCATGCCCAAGGCTCAGAGGGCCCAGGTTTAATCTCCTCCTCAGAGTTCTGGTTAAAACAAAAAACTCTGTTGGAGCTTGGTGGTAGGACTATGCATTAGTGAAGTCCTGAGTACTCATCCTGTCCCAAGTACTTGGCACTAAATATGCCTGAGTAGTTCTCTCTAATGAATAGATCTTAAAAAAAAAAAATCAACAGAGCTAGCGCTTAAGTCTAAAATCATCAACCACTGACTATGATGGATCATCACCTGAATGATTTCAAAACATTTGCTGCTCCATCACTTTGCTTTATAAGAGAGCAAACGGGAGAAAGCCTTTCCAAACCTGCCCATCAAGTGATCCCCACCCCCATCACAGTGGCCATGCCAGCCACCTCTCCTGTGCCTTGCAAAACCAAATTTTTGGGGGTCCAGCTCCAGCTCACACAAAACTGCAGGTACAAATAACTAGACCTAGGGCTGATGAGACAGCATAATGGTTCTATAAGGAGACTCGGGGTCAGGTGGTGGCGCACCTGGTTAAGTGCACACACTATGGTGGGCAAGGACCCGGGTTCAAGCAAGCCTGTGGTCTCCACCTGCAGAAGGCAAGCTTCATGAGTGGTGAGGCAGGGCTGCAGGTGTCTCTCTCCCTTCCCTTCCTCTCTATCTTCCACATCCCTCTCAACTTCTGTATCTATACAATAATAAATTAAATAAATAAAAGACTCTCATGCCCAAGGCTCCGAGGTCCCAGGTTCAGAACATCCCGGTACCACCATCGGCCAGAGCTGAGCAAGACTCTAAAGAGCTTGGGGGCTGCGGAGAAAACTTAATGGTTCTGTGAAGAGACTTTCATGCCGGTGGCTCTAAAAACCCCAGGTTCAATTTCCCCAGCACCACCATCAGCCAGGGCTGAGAAGCGCTCTGGTCTTTCTCACACACATCATTAATTTCCCCAGAGCACTGTTCGGCTCTGGCTGATGGTGGTGTAGGGGACTGAACCTGGGACTTTGAAGCCCTGAAGCATGAGAGTACTTGCATAACCTTTATGCTATCTATACCCGCCCACTCACTAGAAAAAAAGCAAAGCAAAAAAAAAAGATAAATACATATATTTAGAAAAGAATCAATCATTCTAATTGAGAGTTTCTAGTGGACTTGTCATCATAACATCTCATGTAGAAGAAAAAAAAAAAGCCATTTTGAGACTAAGTTTCCCAGCTGCGCGCTCACCTGCCCCGCAGTTTGTCTCGGAGCCCACCCGGCCGGGGCCCCGGCCCCGGGCATCCGCAGCCGTGCGGAGGCTTCGGGGGTGCGGGCGCCCGATTAGCCCGGCCGGGCAGAAGGGGGTGTTCCCCCCTCGCGCTCTCGGTGACTGGGGAGCCCCGTGCCCACCGGGCGCGTCCACGGTACCGGTACCCCCCTCCCGCTCCCGCCAGCGGCCGCACAATAAACGGGAGCCCGACGACGCGTCCCCCGCCCCCGGGCCGACTTTCCGCAACTCCACAATGAGCGGCAAGTTTGCCGCGCTTGCCTCCCTCGGCCGCCACGCTCCGCTCGCCGAAGCCGGAGCCTCGGGAAGCAGCCGCGCACCGCGGAGGCCGCAAAGTCGGCCGCGAGGAAGGGAGGGCCGCTGCCGCCGCCCGCTCCGCCGCCTCAACAGGTAGCGGCGCTGCCCAGCCCCCTCCGCTTAGCCGCCGCCCGCTTCCCGGAGCCTTTACCATAGTCTCGGCTGCTCCAGACCTCGCTGCCGCCGAGTCGCCGCTGCCGCCGCTGCCGCTCTCGCAGCACCGAGAGCCGCTGCTGCCGCCACCGGAGCCCGGACAATAACCGGGGCCCGCCTCGCGAGGCACCAGCCAATGCCTGCGCACCTTGCTAATTTGAACCCCGAAGATCGCCCAATAGTGTGGCTCCTTCTAGCCAGACTCCGCCCCCTCCAGGACCGCCTCCTAACGGCTGTTTGTTTTTGCACACGGCACGCGGAGGCGGAGCCGCTAATCCCAACTGGGACGCGGTTGAGCTCGAGTGCAGGCGGAACCGTGTGTTGCTCTCCGCCAGTGTCCTCCGCTCCAGCGGGACGAATAGCAGGACTGGCCTATGAGAGTGGAAAGCTAGAGGTCGGTAGCCAATCAGAACGTCGCCCGCGAGCAAGGGAGGCGGGTCCCGGGAACGACAGTGGGAAGAGTCAGTGGGTGGGGCAAAGAGGGTGGTGCGCGTTTCCCGCGCGTTCTGGGAGCTTGTTATCGCCGGAGGCTCGTCCCGGGGGGAAATGGCTGCTGTGTGACCGCGCGCGCTTCACACGTCTGTATCCGACTCCCGTGTCCCACCGCCGGAATGCCCAGGCTGTCAAGGCTCGTCCATTCGCTGCGTCTTGTCTCTGTGATCTGGGGCGCAGGGGGATCACAGGTCTCTATGGAGCTTACCCTGCGGTGGCATCTCCCCTCTCCACTTGCTGGTGTTGCAAAGATGTCTCTCCCAATTCCTGTTCTCGGGGTTCGCTGGAAACCCACTTGACCAGGACACAGGGCTCTGTGCAACGGGGACAATATGTCACCAGGGTTCTCGGGATGGACTCTTTGACCCCCCTATTATTTTTATTATTATTTTACCAGAGCACTGCTCAGCGCTGGCTTATGGTGGTGCTGGGGATTAAACCTGGACTTTAGAGTATGACTATCATTCTATCTCTCTAGCCCTCTCCAAAATTGTATAAAGCCTTTAGCATCTTCTTACTTTTTTGCCGCATTGATAAAAGACAATCAAATTCTCCCAGAGGAGTATGGGACAACTACCACCAATGGGAAGTCTCCCAGGGAGAAAGAAAGCAAAGCAGCTGGATGCAGCTCCAGGACTGCTCTCCTCACAGGAGCACTGCAGGCACCCTGGAAGGGGGAGAAGGGACCCCCTCATCTCCAGCACCGAGGCAGTGCTTCGTTACTCTGGTCAACAGTTACAGCTGAATCAGTTTTTTTTTTTTTTTTTTTAATAGATAGAGACAGAGAAATTGAGGTGGGGGGGGGGGAGATAGGGAAAGAGCAGGATGGGGTAGATAGCATAATGGTTCTGCAAACAGACTCTCATGCCCGAGGCTCCAAAATCCCAGGTTCGGGAGTGAGGTTGT